>NW_026867710.1:22500-29386 GCF_020745735.1 Hemiscyllium ocellatum | reverse complement strand
TCCCTATCTCTGTAACCCCGTACACCCCCTCCCTATCTCTGTAACCCCCCTACACCCCCTCCGTATCCCTGTAACCCCCTACACCCCCTCCCTATCCCTGTAACTCCCTACACCTCCTCCCTATCCCTGTAACCCCCCTACACCCCCTCCCTATCTCTGTAACCCCCCTACACCCCCTCCCTATCTCTGTAACCCCGTACACCCCCTCCCTATCTCTGTAACCCCCCCACACCCCCTCCCTATCTCTGTAACCCCCCTACACCTCCTCCCTATCCCTGTAACCCCCCTACACCCCCTCCGTATCCCTGTAACCCCCTACACCCCCTCCCTATCCCTGTAACTCCCTACACCTCCTCCCTATCCCTGTAACCCCCCTACACCCCCTCCCTATCTCTGTAACCCCCCCACACCCCCTCCCTATCTCTGTAACCCCCCTACACCCCCCTCCCTATCTCTGTAACCCCCCTACACCCCTCCTATCTCTGTAACCCCCTACACCCCCTCCCTATCTCTGTAACCCCCTACACCCCCCTCCCTATCTCTGTAACCCCCCTACACCCCCCTCCCTATCTCTGTAACCCCTTACACCCCCTCCCTATCTCTGTAACCCCCTACACCCCCCTCCCTATCTCTGTAACCCCCCCTACACCCCCCTCCCTATCTCTGTAACCCCCCCTACACCCTGCCTACCTGGAGTAGGCCCTCACGGAACACATGGAGAGCAGAGTTGGCCAAACTATACCCAGAATGCCTCAGCAGTGACCAAACAGGGCAACACCCGAAAGCAGACAGCGCGCGCAGAGAAGGGAATGCAGTTCCTAACCGCACACGGACAACACCCAGTGCACACCGCTGTCCCAGGACCCCAGCCCCACTCCCCATCCCGAGAGAGAGAGAGGGAGGTCTCATAGCCCAGCAATACCAGAGGCACACAATGGACAGGCCCGACAGACTGGCACCACCCAAGGATCTCGCTCCCAATGCCGGGAACATTGGAGGCTCCTGACTGTCTCCAAAGAGACGTCAGCATCCCCCTCTCCCACCCCCACCTCAGAGAGAGAACGGGAATCCCCCCCCCTCTCCCATTGGTGCTGTCAGGACGTTGCAGTGTAGCGAGACTCCGGTAAAACCGCTTTCCCAGAATTGCCGTTGCAACAGGAAATGTCCGGTTCCCACAGCGCTGGGCCTTTCCCCGTTTTCATGACCCTCGCTGTGCAAGATTCCGGTCAGTTCACCCTCAGCCCGAGGGAAGGGACCCCCCCCGGATCTCCCTGGACACACGGTCAGTTCAGATTACAGCAGGATCTGGACCAGATGGGCCAATGGGCCGAGAAGTGGCAGATGGAGTTTAATTCAGATCAATGCGAGGTGCTGCATTTTGGGAAAGCAAATCTTAGCAGGACTTATCCACTTAATGGTAAGGTCCTGGGGAGTGTTGCTGAACACAGAGACCTTGGAGTGCAGGTTCATAGCTCCTTGAAAGTGGAGTCGCAGGTGGATAGGATAGTGAAGGCAGCATTTGGTATGCTTTCCTTTATTGGTCAGAGTATTGAGTGTAGGAGTTGGGAGGGTCACATTGTGTCTGTATTGGTCAGTGCGTTGAGTGTAGGAGTTGGAGGGTCACGTTGTGACTGTATTGGTCAGTGCGTTGAGTGTAGGAGTTGGGAGGGTCACGTTGTGGCTGTATTGGTCAGTGCGTTGAGTGTAGGAGTTGGGAGGGTCACGTTGTGGCTGTATTGGTCAGTGTGTTGAGTGTAGGAGTTGGGAGGGTCATGTTGTGGCTGTATCGGTCAGTGTGTTGAGTCTAGGAGTTGGGAGGGTCACGCTGTGGCTGTATTGGTCAGTGCGTTGAGTGTAGGAGTCGGGAGGGTCACGTTGTGGCTGTATTGGTCAGTGCGTTGAGTGTAGGGGTTGGGAGGGTCACGTTGTGGCTGTATTGGTCAGTGCGTTGAGTGTAGGAGTTGGGAGGGTCACGTTGTGGCTGTATTGGTCAGAGTATTGAGTACAGGAGCTGGGAGGGTCATGTTGCGGCTGTACAGGACATTGGTTAGGGCCACTGTTGGAATATTGCCTACAATTCTGGTCTCCTTCCTATTGGAAAGATGTTGGGAAACTTGAAAGGGTTCAGAAAAGATTGACAAGGATGTTGGAGGGTCTGAGCTACAGGGAGAGGCTGAACAGGCTGGGGCTGTTTTCCCTGGAGCGTCGGAGGCTGAGGGGGTGACCTTATAGAGGTTTATAACATCACGAGGGGGGACATGGATAGGATAAATAGACAAGGTCTTTTCCCCCTGGGGTGGGGGAGCCCAGAACGAGAGAGGCATAGGTGAAGGGTGAGAGGGGAAAGATATAAAAGGGACCTAAGGGGCAACTTTTTCCCCCAGAGGGTGGTGTGTGTGTGGAATGAGCTGCCAGAGGATGTGGTGGGGGCTGGGACAATGACAACATTTAAGAGACATCTGGATAGGGATGGGGATAGGAAGGGGTTAGCGGGATATGCTGGCAAACAGGGACTAGTTGAGGATCGGATATCTGGGTCAGCAGGGAGAGAGACGGGCCGATTTCCATGCTGTACATCTTTATGGTTCTTTGGCTATAAAACATGTAAATCTGAGAATTTCATTCAAGCGCTATTCCCGAGATGGTATCAGGTTTTGTTAAAACTGGGTGATGTCTCAGCTCAGACAGCCCATGAATGGGAGGAGGTTAGAGGCTGTCTGTATCCCAACCGTGAGTCAGACTGGTTCCAGTTCCAAGGTAGGAATTTCTAAAATGTCACATGCCTGGGAATCGTGTGCATTCTTTTGAATACAACAGAATGTGTCGGCAAATACAATACCGCAAATTCATCACCACGATTTGTGTGTGTGTGTGTGTGTGTGTGAGAGAGGGAGAGAGTGTGTGTGTATGTGTGTGTGTGTGTGGGAGAGAGAGAGAGAGGGCGTGTGTGTGTGAGTGTGTGAGGGAGGGAGAGAGAGAGAGTGTGTGTGTGTGTGTGTGTGTGTGAGAGGGAGAGAGAGTGTGTTTAGGATAGAGAGAATGTGTGTGTGTGCATGTCTGTGTGTGTGAGTGTGTGAGGGAGGGAGAGAGAGAGTGTGTGTGTGTGTGTGTGTGAGAGAGAGAGTGTGTGTGTGTGAGGGGGAGGGAGAGTGTGTGTGTGTGTGTGTGTGTGTGTGTGTGTGTGTGTGTGTGGAGTGGAAACCTGCCAGAGGTTAAGAGATTGAGTTGTTAATGAGCCGAAACCAGGGCTCCCTTTCGGGGCGATGAAGGACTGAGCAGCAATCTCAGCCTGTCCGATATCTCCCCTCAGCGGTGGGACGCGTTCAGCTTTCGTCACCAATTTGGTGTGTCCTGTGATCCGGCCCCACGAGACACCTGACCAGGGGACAGCGCTCCGAAATCTCGGGCTTCCGAAGACACCTGTTGGACTCGGACCTGTGGGAAACCCGAATCCAACACCAACGTCCCCAACATCACAGCAAGGAATTCAACATCTGGCCGATGCTCCCACCCAGTGGGGACTCAGGGACTGTTCAGGGACAGGGTCGGGGATTCCATCTTTTCGATCAGCCTGGTGGGAATTACACACATTGGGAGGCGTGTAGGGGCTGGAATCCAATCTGGAGATCAGGAAAGGATGGAGGAAAACTGACTGGTGTCTCTCAGTCCCCTCTCTCACTCTCAGGGAGATATCTGTACACTGACTGGTGTCTCTCAGTCCCTTCTCTCACTCTCAGGGAGATATCTGTACACTGACTGGTGTCTCTCAGTCCCCTCTCTCTCAGGGAGATATCTGTACACTGACTGGTGTCTCTCAGTCCCCTCTCTCTCAGGGAGATATCTGTACACTGACTGGTGTCTCTCAGTCCCCCATCTCTCTCAGGGAGATATCTGTACACTGACTGGTGTCTCTCAGTCCCCTCTCTCTCTCAGGGAGATATCTGTACACTGACTGGTGTCTCTCAGTCCCCTCTCTCTCTCTCAGGGAGATATCAGTACACTGACTGGTGTCTCTCAGTCCCCCCCCTCTCTCTCTCTCAGGGAGATATCTGTACACTGACTAGTGTCTCTCAGTCCCCTCTCTCTCTCTCAGGAGATATCTGTACACTGACTGGTGTCTCTCAGTCCCCCTTCTCTCTCTCTCTCAGGGAGATATCTGTACACTGACTGGTGTCTCTCAGTCCCCTCTCTCAGGGAGATATCTGTACACCGACTCGTGTCTCTCAGTCCCCTCTCTCTCAGGGAGATATTCTGTACACTGACTGGTGTCTCTCAGTCCCCACTCTCTCTCAGGGAGATATCTGTACACTGACTGGTGTCTCTCAGTCCCCTCTCTCTCTCTCAGGGAGATATCAGTACACTGACTGGTGTCTCTCAGTCCCCCCTCTCAGGGAGATATCCGTACACTGACTGGTGTCTCTCAGTCCCCTCTCTCTGAGGGAGTTTTCTGTACACTGGTGTCTCTCAGTCCCCTCTCTCTGAGGGAGATATCTGTACACTGACTGGTGACTCTCAGTCCCCTCTCTCTCTGTCTCAGGGAGATATCTGCACACTGACTGGTGTCTCTCAGTCCCCTCTCTCTCTCTCAGGGAGATATCTGTACACTGACTGGTGTCTCTCAGTCCCCCTCTCTCTCAGGGAGATATCTGTACACTGACTGGTGTCTCTCAGTCCCCTCTCTCTCTCTCAGGGAGATATCTGTACACTGACTGGTGTCTCTCAGTCCTCCCTCTCTCTCAGGGAGATATCTGTACACTGACTGGTGTCCCTCAGTCCCCTCTCTCTCTCTCTCAGGGAGATATCTGTACACTGACTGGTGTCTCTCAGTCCCCTCTCTCTCTCTCAGGGAGATATCTGTACACTGACTGGTGTCTCTCAGTCCCCCCTCTCTCTCAGGGAGATATCTGTACACTGACTGGTGTCTCTCAGTCCCCTCTCTCTCTCTCTCAGGGAGATATCTGTACACTGACTGGTGTCTCTCAGTCCCCTCTCTCTCTCAGGGAGATATCTGTACACTGACTGGTGTCTCTCAGTCCCCCCTCTCTCAGGGAGATATCTGTACACTGACTGGTGTCTCTCAGTCCCCTCTCTCTCTCTCAGGGAGATACCTGTACACTGACTGGTGTCTCTCAGTCCCCCTCTCTCTCAGGGAGATATCTGTACACTGACTGGTGTCTCTCAGTACCCCCCTCTCTCTCTCAGGGAGATATCTGTACACTGACTGGTGTCTCTCAGTCCCCTCTCTCTCTCTCAGGGAGATATCAGTACACTGACTGGTGTCTCTCAGTCCCCCCTCTCTCTCAGGGAGATATCTGTACACTGACTGGTGTCTCTCAGTCCTCTCTCTCTCTCAGGGAGATATCTGTACACTGACTGGTGTCTCTCAGTCCCCTCTCTCTCTCTCAGGGAGATATCTGTACACTGACTGGTGTCTCTCAGTCCCCTCTCTCTCTCTCAGGGAGATATCAGTACACTGACTGGTGTCTCTCAGTCCCCCCTCTCTCTCAGGGAGATATCCGTACACTGACTGGTGTCTCTCAGTCCCCTCTCTCTGAGGGAGATATCTGTACACTGACTGGTGTCTCTCAGTCCCCTCTCTCTGAGGGAGATATCTGTACACTGACTGGTGACTCTCAGTCCCCTCTCTCTCTCTCAGGGATATATCTGTACACTGACTGGTGTCTCTCAGTCCCCTCTCTCTCTGTCTCAGGGAGATATCTGCACACTGACTGGTGTCTCTCAGTCCCCTCTCTCTCTGTCTCAGGGAGATATCTGTACACTGACTGGTGTCTCTCAGTCCCCTCTCTCTCTCTCAGGGAGATATCTGTACACTGACTGGTGTCTCTCAGTCCCCCCTCTCTCTCAGGGAGATATCTGTGCACTGACTGGTGTCTCTCAGTCCCCTCTCTCTCTCTCAGGGAGATATCTGTACACTGACTGGTGTCTCTCAGTCCCCTCTCTCTCTGTCTCAGGGAGATATCTGTACACTGACTGGTGTCTCTCAGTCCCCCTTCTCTCTCTCTCTCAGGGAGATATCTGTACACTGACTGGTGTCTCTCAGTCCCCCTTCTCTCTCTCTCTCAGGGAGATATCTGTACACTGACTGGTGTCTCTCAGTCCCCTCTCTCAGGGAGATATCTGTACACCGACTCGTGTCTCTCAGTCCCCTCTCTCTCAGGGAGATATTCTGTACACTGACTGGTGTCTCTCAGTCCCCACTCTCTCTCAGGGAGATATCTGTACACTGACTGGTGTCTCTCAGTCCCCTCTCTCTCTCTCAGGGAGATATCAGTACACTGACTGGTGTCTCTCAGTCCCCCCTCTCAGGGAGATATCCGTACACTGACTGGTGTCTCTCAGTCCCCTCTCTCTGAGGGAGATATCTGTACACTGACTGGTGTCTCTCAGTCCCCCCTCTCTCTCTCAGGGAGATATCTGTACACTGACTGGTGACTCTCAGTCCCCTCTCTCTCTCTCAGGGAGATATCTGTACACTGACTGGTGTCTCTCAGTCCCCTCTCTCTCTGTCTCAGGGAGATATCTGCACACTGACTGGTGTCTCTCAGTCCCCTCTCTCTCTGTCTCAGGGAGATATCTGTACACTGACTGGTGTCTCTCAGTCCCCTCTCTCTCTCTCAGGGAGATATCTGTACACTGACTGGTGTCTCTCAGTCCCCCCTCTCTCTCAGGGAGATATCTGTACACTGACTGGTGTCTCTCAGTCCCCTCTCTCTCTCTCAGGGAGATATCTGTACACTGACTGGTGTCTCTCAGTCCCCCCTCTCTCTCAGGGAGATATCTGTACACTGACTGGTGTCCCTCAGTCCCCTCTCTCTCTCTCTCAGGGAGATATCTGTACACTGACTGGTGTCTCTCAGTCCCCTCT
>NW_026867710.1:0-17500 GCF_020745735.1 Hemiscyllium ocellatum | reverse complement strand
AATCCACCCTAACCTGTACATCCCTGGGCACTACGGGACAATTTCCCCACGGCCAATCCACCCTAACCTGTACATCCCTGGGCACTACGGGACAATTCCCCCACGGCCAATCCACCCTAACCTGTACATCCCTGGGCACTACGGGACAATTCCCCCACGGCCAATCCACCCTAACCTGTACATCCCTGGGCACTACGGGACAATTTCCCCACGGCCAACCCACCCTAACCTGCACATCCCTGGGCACTACGGGACAATTTTCCCACGGCCAACCCACCCTAACCTGTACATCCCTGGGCACTACGGGACAATATCCCCACGGCCAACCCACCCTAACCTGCACATCCCTGGGCACTACGGGACAATATCCCCACGGCCAACCCACCCTAACCTGCACATCCCTGGGCACTACGGGACAATTTCCCCACGGCCAACCCACCCTAACCTGCACATCCCTGGGCACTACGGGACAATTTCCCCACGGCCAATCCCACCCTAACCTGCACATCCCTGGGCATTTGGGGACCATTGATCCCTTGTGAAACACGCACACACACACACACACCAACTTTGCACCGTCTGCCCCTCCCCCACCCTGTAGAAGCCGCCATCTTGAATGGGCGTACCCATGGGCTGCCAAGGTGGGCACATTCAGGACCCTCTCACATCAGACCACACCCCCTCCCCCAATGTCGGGCATCCCATCCGAAACGTGTCGCCCCCCCCCCCCTGCTTTCGCTCTCTTTTCACATTGTGATCGCTGCTCCCTCCACCCACGCCCGCCATCTCCTCCCTCCTCCCGGCCCACCCAGAACCCCACTCCAGTTAGACAACTCCCTCCCCTTCCTCGCACCAGGGTTCCTTCCTCCCCCCCTCCCCGCCATCTACTTACGTGATCTAGTTGCGGGGGCCCCCCCTCTCCAATCGACGCGTCCGACGTTGTGATCGCTATTTCCAAGTGGCTGGTCGCCGAGCCGAAACGTCGGGGGTGGGGGAAGGGTTGGAGAGGGAGCAGGGGGAAGGGTGGGGGGCTGTCAAGGAAGGTTGAGGGACGTAATAACTCCCCCTCCCCTCTCTCTCTCACTCGACGCCAGGACCCCACCCACCGCCCGAAACATGAGGAGGGGGCGGCCCCGGAAGACTCCCGCGCCCCGCTCAGGACGGACTCCCTGGTCGAGAGTTACTACTACATCAGGACGCGAATGGCCTACCCCTCTGGAGAAAGAGGGAGGGAGGAGGAGGAGGAGGGGGAGGAAGGGGAGGGGGAGGGGGAGGGGGAAGCCTCTGGAGGGCAGGGGGCGCCGACGCGCACCCCCAGCCCCCACCCCTTGGCAACGGGCTCCCCGGAACTTGCCGGGGAGGGGACGCCCTCCCCCCCTCCTCCTCCTCCTCCTCCTCCAGCCCCCCCTGCGGAGGTCGGGGGAGGGGTCCCTCCCCCCACCACCCCTCCCCCCTCCCCCCAGCCCCCCGAGGACCCGCAGTCGGCCTGGGAGCAGGTGCTGAGCCTGTACGGGGAGGGCCGGGAGGGGCCGGAGGGGCAGGGGGCGGCGCCGGGGAGCCCCCAGCCCTGGGAGGGGGGTCCCGGGGCCCCGCCCCCGCCCCCGCCCCCCCTCGACGTCCCGGCCTCCTGGGGCGAGATCCTGACCATCTACACCCGGGACGAGAAGTCGGCGGCCCGCCTGCTCCCGGGCTCCTCGGTGGACGACCGTTCCGTCTGGGGCCGGGTCCTGGCGGAGGGGAGCTGGGAGGGGCCGGGGGCCGGGCGGGGGCTCAGCGGCTCCTCCCCCGAGCCCATGCCCCGCCCCCGCAGCGGCAGCAGCGGCCCGCCCACCCCGGCCTGGGGCGGCCTATCCGACTGGGCCCTGCCGCCTGAGGTTCCCGCCAACTCCGACCGGGACCTGGCGTCATGGCTGCTCCCCGCCTCCAGCCCGGGATCGGCCGCTACCCTGGGCTCCTCCTCCTCCTCCTCCGGCCTGCTCCTCCTGGAGGGGCCCCGCACCTCCGACCGCCTCCTGCTCCCGGCCCCCGGCGCCCCGGAACGGCCGCCGGCTACAGGCGGTGCCCCCCCTCCGCTGACGGCGCTGCTGGCGACAGGCGGGCGGCCCCTCTCGGAGTGGGCCCTCCCTACAGGCAAACCCTCCCCCTTGGAACAGGCGCCGGCTACAGTCGGGCTGCCCCTCTCGGAGTGGGCCCTCCCCGCGGGCAAGCCCTCCCCCTTGGAACAGGCACCGGCTACAGTCGGGCTGCCCCTCTCGGAGTGGGCCCTTCCTACAGGCAAACCCTCCCCCCCTGAACAGGCGCTGGCTACAGTCGGGCTGCCCCTCTCGGAGTGGGCCCTCCCTACAGGCAAACCCTCCCTCCATGAACAGTCGCCGGCTACAGGCGGAGTGTCCCCTCCGCCGGCGGTGTTGCCAGCTACAGGCTTGCCTCCCCTTATGGAGTCAGCGCTCCCTACAGGCGAACCCTCCCCACCTGAGCCCGCGCTGGCTACAGGCGGAATGTCCCCTCCGCCAATGTCTTCGCCCCTCTCAGAGTGGGTGGCCCCGACGGGCAAACTCTCCCTGCCGGAACAGGCACCGGCTACAGGCGGACTGTCCCTCTCGGAATGGGTGCTGTCGATGGGCAAACTGTCCCCGCCCCAACAGGTGCTGACGACAGGCAGACTGTCACTGCCAGAGCCGATGCTGGCGAGAGGCATCCTGAGCCCCGCGGACGAGGTGCGGGCAACAGGCAGACTCTCCCTGCCGGAGCCAGTGCTGGCTACAGGCAAACCCACGGCCCTGGGGCCCCGCCTGTCCGCCGGCACCCTGACCCTCCTGGAACAGGCGCTGGCCTCAAGCCAGCTCTCTCCCCTGGAACAGCTGCTGGCTACAGGCAGACTGTCCCCACCTGACTATATCCTGACAACAGGCGGACTCTCACCGTCAGAACAGGCACCGGCTGCCGGCAGCTACCCCCCACAGGAGCGGGCGGGCGCGACATCCCCACCCCCGCAAACACCGAGCACAGGCGGACTGTCCGAACAGACGCTTGCTACGAGTCAACTGTCCCGGCCGGAGCAAACGCTGACGACAGGCGAACTGAGCGGGTCCCCGACGTGGTCTGAGTCGAGCCTGGCGACGGACCGGCCGTCGGCGAACGAGCACTCGGTGATCACAGTCATCCGTCTGGAGATGCTCAGGCCCCGGGACGTCCTGTCGACGGGCGACATCTCGCCGTGGGAGCAGCCCCCGGACCAACAGTCGCTCCGGGAGCACCCCCTCACCGCCCCCGCGGCGGGTGTTGGCGAGCGGCCTCTAGGAGGTGAGGCACCGACTCCGGCAGAACCAGCCCTGACACTGCCGACCAAGAGCACAGGCGAATCACCGCCGTCAGAACTCGCCCTGGGTCCGGGGGGAACATTACCGACAGGCGAAACGTTACCATCGGAACAGATCCGAACCACAACCACCCCGGGTGAGAGGTCGCCACCAGAACAGGGGCTGGCTGCAAGTGAGGCATCGCCACTGGGAAAGACGCCAACCACAGGCAAAGTATTACTGTCAGAGCAGGAGCCACCCCCAGGGGAACTACCCGCACCGGCAGAGACTGCAACTACAGACGGGCTTTCACTGTCAGAGGAGATCTTAACTCTGGGGATACTATTACTGACAGACCAGAAAACAGGCACAGGTGAATTGTCAACAGCTGAAGAGACCGTGACGACAGGAAAACTTTCCCTGTCAGAGCAGACACCGGCTACAGTCAAAATCTCACCGACAGAAGAGACTGTGACTACAGGTGAACGTTCCCTGCCAGAGCAGGCAATGACTACAGGCAAAGTCTCACCGACAGAAGAGATCATGACTACAGGTGAACTCTCCCTGACAGACCAGATATTGGCTTCAGGCAAAACCTCACCACCAGAAGAGACTGTGACTACAGGTAAACCTTCCCTGCCAGACCAGACACTGGCTACAGGCAAAATTCTACTGACAGAAGAGACCCTGACTACAGGTGAACATTCCCTGCCAGACCAGGTATTGGCTACAGGCGAAACCTCACCACCAGAAGAGACTGTGGCTATAGGTGAACGTTCCCTGCCAGACCAGGTACTGGCTACAGGCGAAATCTCACCGACAGAAGAGATCGTGACTACAGGTGAACTCTCCCTGTCAGACCAAGTGTTGGCTACAGGCGAAGTCTCACCGCCAGAAGAGACTGTGACTACAGGTGAACTCTCCCTGCCAGACCAGGTATTGGCTACAGGCAAAATCTCACCATCAGA
The DNA here is from genome assembly GCF_020745735.1 of Hemiscyllium ocellatum. Classification (NCBI taxonomy): domain Eukaryota; kingdom Metazoa; phylum Chordata; class Chondrichthyes; order Orectolobiformes; family Hemiscylliidae; genus Hemiscyllium; species Hemiscyllium ocellatum. The sequence goes on along the minus strand of NW_026867710.1, from coordinate 13,233 downwards.
AGAGACCCTGACTATAGGTGAACTCTCCTTGCCAGACCAGATATTGGATACAGGCGAAATCTCACCACCAGAAGAGACTGTGACTACAGGTGAACGTTCCCTGCCAGACCAGGTATTGGCTACAGGTGAAATCTCACCACCAGAAGAGACTGTGACTACAGGTGAACTCTCCCTGCCAGACCAGGTATTGGCTACAGGCGAAATCTCACCACCAGAAGAGACCGTGACTACAGGTGAACTCTCCCTGCCAGATCAGGTATTGGCTACAGGCAAAATCTCACCGACAGAAGAGACCATGACTACAGGTGAACTCTTGCTGCCAGACCAGGTATTGGCTACAGGAGAAATCCCACTGACAGAAGAGACCGTGACTACAGGTGAACATTCCCTGCCAGACCAGGTATTGGCTACAGGCGAAATCTCACCACCAGAAGAGACTGTGACTACAGGTGAACGTTCCCTGCCAGACCAGATACTGGCTACAGGCGAAATCTCACCACCAGAAGAGACTGTGACTACAGGTGAACTCTCCCTGCCAGACCAAGTGTTGGCTACAGGCGAAATCTCACCACCAGAAGAGACTGTGACTACAGGTGAACTCTCCCTGCCAGACCAGGTATTGGCTACAGGCGAAATCTCACCACCAGAAGAGACCGTGACTACAGGTGAACTCTCCCTGCCAGATCAGGTATTGGCTACAGGCAAAATCTCACCGACAGAAGAGACCATGACTACAGGTGAACTCTTGCTGCCAGACCAGGTATTGGCTACAGGAGAAATCCCACTGACAGAAGAGACCGTGACTACAGGTGAACATTCCCTGCCAGATCAGGTATTGGCTACAGGCGAAATCTCACCACCAGAAGAGACTGTGACTACAGGTGAACTCTCCCTGCCAGACCAGGTGTTGGCTACAGGCGAAATCTCACCACCAGAAGAGACTGTGACTACAGGTGAACTCTCCCTGCCAGACCAGGTATTGGCTACAGGCGAAATCTCACCACCAGAAGAGACCGTGACTACAGGTGAACTCTCCCTGCCAGATCAGGTATTGGCTACAGGAGAAATCCCACTGACAGAAGAGACCGTGACTACAGGTGAACGTTCCCTGCCAGACCAGGTACTGGCTACAGGCGAAATCTCACCACCAGAAGAGACCATGACTACAGGTGAACGTTCCCTGCCAGACCAGGTACTGGCTACAGGTGAAATCCCACTGACAGAAGAGACTGTGACTACAGGTGAACATTCCCTGCCTGACCAGGTACTGGCTACAGGTGAAATCTCACCACCAGAAGAGACTGTGACTACAGGTGAACATTCCCAGCCAGACCAGGTATTGGCTACAGGAAAAATCTCACTGACAGAAGAGCCCATGACTACAGATGAACTCTCCCTGCCAGACCAGACACTGGCTACAGGCAAAATCCCACTGACAGAAGAGACCCTGACTACAGGTGAACGTTCCCTGCCAGACCAGGTATTGGCTACAGGCGAAACCTCACCGACTGAAGAGACTGTGACTACAGGTGAACGTTCTCTGCCAGACCAGACACTGGCTACAGGCGAAGTCTCACCACCAGAAGAGACTGTGACTACAGGTGAACGTTCCCTGCCAGACCAGACACTGGCTACAGGCGAAGTCTCACCACCAGAAGAGACTGTGACTACAGGTGAACGTTCCCTGCCTGACCAGGTACTGGCTACAGGCGAAACCTCACCACCAGATGAGACTGTGACTACAGGTGAACCTTCCTTGCCAGACCAGACACTAAATACTGGTAAACTATTGCTGACAGACCTGATGCCGACTACAGGCGAAATTCCACCACCAGAAGAGACCCAGAGTACAGGCGAAATGTTGCTGGACCAGGCACAGATCACAGGTGCACCCCCTCCACCAGAACAAGCCTTAACTACAGACCAACAGTCACCATCGGAACAGATGCTGTCTACAAGTGAAGCATCTTCATCAGATCAGACACTGTCTACAAGTGAGGTATCACAGTCAGAACAGACACTGTCTACAGGTGAGGCATCCCCTGCAGAAGAGCCACTAACAGCAGACCAGGTGTCACCATCAGAACAGGTGAGAGCTACAGGCAAAATATCACCAATCGGACAAAAACTAGTCGTGGGTGCCTCAACTCCACCAGACCTGACATTGACTACAGGCGCACTGCTACCTTCAGAGCAGGCACCGACAACAGGCGGACTATCACCAGCAGAACAGACCCGAACTACAGGGGCGCCATCTTCACCAGAACACACACAGCTCATTGCAAAGGGATGGCCATCAGCAATAACCGTGGCTACAGGTGAACTTTCTCTGCAAGAACAAGTGATGGCTACAGGTGAAATATCACTGTCAGTGCAAACAGAGTGCTCAGATGAGTTGTCACCACTGATGACAGGGGAAATAACATTGTCCGAACAGACGCTGATTCACACCCAAGCTGCTGTGCCAACAGGTGAGCTGCCTGCTCAAGAACAGGTCCCAGGTACAGGTGAACTCTCAACATCGAATCAGAAGTTGTGTTCAGGTGAGGTCACACCGCCAGATCAGGCACCGTCTACAGGCAAACCATGCCCATCAGAAGATGCCTTGACCCCAGCTAAGCGTCCACCAATGGACAACGTCCTGCATCCAGGTGGACAATCGCCGCCGGCAGAGACACTGACAACAGGCGAAACAGAGGAGACTCTGCGTTTGGGTGACTCCTTGTTACTGGAACCCGTGCTCACTACAGGCAAGAGGTCACCATCGGAATGGAGCCTGTGCGAAGGCAAGGTGCCGCCAGTTGAAGAGTACCTGCCCACGGGTGACAAATTACCACCAGAACAGACACTGGCTACAGGAGAACTGACACCATCAGAACAGACACTGACTACAGGTGACGTATCTCCATGTGAACAGCCCTCAATGACAGGCGGAAGGCTGCCATCAGAACAGGCAGAACTAGAAAAGAGAGGGACAGCAGGTGAATTGTCACCGTCAGAACGGACCCTGTCTACAGGAGAAATATCTCCATGTGAACAAACCCCTACCACAGGCGGACTATCACCATCAGAACTAACAGTGACTACAGGTGGAATGTCACCTTCAGAACAGACACCGATGACAGGAAAGCACTTGTCACCAGAAAACAGACAGGCTGCAGGTGGAATGTCACAGTCAGAACAGACACCGACAACAGGCAACACATCTCCATGTGAAGAGATCACAGCTACAGGCAGAACTCAGCCGCCAGAACAGATGAGTACAAGTGAAACATCCTCCTGCGATGAGGCCGCAGCTACAGGCAGCACGCCATCAGAACAGCTGATGGCTACAGGCAGAATATCCTCCCACGAAGGGTTCATGGCTCTGGGTGGAATACAGCCAGAACAGTCGCTGGCTACAGGTGAAATATCCTCCGGTGATGAGATTGCGGCTACAGGTGATGCACCGTTGGAAGAGCCACTGACTACAGGCGAAATATCTTCCTGCGATGAGGCAGCAGCTACAGGTGGAACACCATCGGAACAGCCGTTGGCTACAGGTGAAATATCTTCATGTGATGAGATCGTGGCTACAGGTGGAGCATCATCGGAAGATGCACTGGCTCCAGACGGAACATCTTCCTGCGATAAGGCAGCAGCTACAGGTGGAGCACTGTCAGAACAGCCGCCGGCTACAAGCGAAACATCTTCCTGTGATGAGGCAGCGGCTACAGGCAGAGCACTGTCAGAACAGCCACCAGCTACAAGCGAAACATCCTCCTACGATGGGTTCGTGGCTCCAGACAGAATACCACCACAACAGTCACTAGCTACAGGTGAAATATCTTCTAGTGATGAGATCGTGGCTGCAGGTGGAGCGCCGTTGGAAGAGCCACTGACAACAGGCGAAACATCTTCCTGTGATGAGGCAGCAGCTACAGGTGGAACATCATCAGAACAGCCATTGGCTAAAGGTGAAATATCTTCATGTGATGAGATCGTGGCTACAGGCGGAGCATCATCGGAAGAGCCACTGCCTACAGGCGAAACAGCTTCCTGCGATGAGGAAGCGGCTACAGGTGGAGCACAGTCAGAACAGCCGGCAGCTACAGGTGAAACATCCTCCAGTGACGAGGCAGCAGCTGCAGGCACGGCACCGTCAGGACAGCCCCCGGCTACAGGCGATACATCTTCCTGCGATGAGACTGCGGCTACAGGCGGAGCACTGTCAGAACACCCCCCAGCTACAGGCGATACATCTTCCTGCGACGAGACCGCGTCTACAGGCGGAGCACTGTCAGAACAGCCCCCGGCTACAGGCGACACATCCTCCTGCGATGAGACCGCGGCTACAGGTGGAGCACAGTCAGAACAGCCGGCAGCTACAGGCGAGACATCCTCCAGTGACGAGGCAGCAGCTACAGGCGGAGCACTGTCAGAACAGCCCCCGGCTACAGGCGACACGTCTTCCTGCGACGAGACCGCGGCTACAGGCGGAAGGCGGCCGGCTGCAGGGGACGGCGCCTCGTGCCAGAGCGAGACCTCCTCCTCCTCCTCCTCCTCCTCCTCCTCGTCCCCCTCCCCCTCGTCCTCCTCCCCCTCCTCGCCCCCATCCCCCTCCTCCCGGGGTCAGGCGGGCACTGCCGTCGCCGCTGGCTGGGCCCGGCCGGAGTGGGGGCTGGCCCCGCCCGCCCCCTCGCCCGCCCGCCTGCCCCCGGCCAGCGAGGGCGGCACCCCGGGCAGGGGGGTCCCCCTCCCCCCCTCCTCCCTGGGGGCTGCCGGCCCCACCCCCGAGGGGCTGAGCTTGGCGGGGGCGTCGCCGGCGGAGCTGACCCCCGGCCCGGTCAGCCTGACCGCCGCGGGGGCGGGCGGGGGAGGGGCGGCGACGCCCGACAACCCGGGGGAGGGGCCGTCGTCGGGGCTCAGCCCCGCCCCCTACCCCCACCTCGAGGCCCCCTCCTCCGGCCACAGCACCGACGCCGAGAGCGCCCCCAGTGGCCACGCCCAGCCCGCCGGCCAGCCCCACCCCCCGCGGCACCGCCTCCCGCGGCCTACTCCGGCCCAGGCTCCGGCCTGCGACCCCTTGGTCATCGTCACCCTGTTCTCCCACCTGACCTCCAGCGGGGACAGCCCCTCCAGCCTCACCACCGCCTCCTCCTCCCGGGGGGAGGTGTCGGAGGGTCCGCCGGGCGCGGAGACCCCCCCCCCCCCCCCCCCCCTCCTCCTCCTCCCTCAGAGCCCTGCCCCTGCCCCGAGAGCGACCCCGCCCCCCCTCCCTCGCCCCCTCCCGTCCCCCCGGACGACTACGACCACGCGCTCTTCGGCATCCTCTACCCGCAGCTGAGGCGCGCCCCGGCGGTGGTAGTGACCGACAACGCCATGATGGAGGTGGCGGAGGAGGACCAGGAGTTCTGGGCCACTTTCTACTTTGGTGGCGGGGTGGAGCGGGCCCGGGGGCTGCTGGGAAGGCGCCTGGTCCAGGCCGGGCGCCGGGCGGTCCGCTGAGGCGGCCCACCCACGTCGCCACCATCGACGGCATCGCCGTCACCAACACTAACGTCAACGTCAACTCCAACATCACCACCATCGCCGTCACCAACTCTACCATCAACGTCAACTCCAACACCACCACCAATGCCAGCGGTATCACCGTCACCAACTCCAACATCAACGTCAACTCCAACACCAGCACCAACACCAACGGCATCACCGTCACCAACTCTCACGTCAACGTCAACTCCAACACCAACACCAATGCCAGCGGTATCACCGTCACCAACTCTAACGTCAACATCAACTCCAACACCAACACCAATGCCAGCGGCATCGCCGTCACCAACACTAACGTCAACATCAACTCCAACATCCCCACCATCGCCGTCACCAACTCTAACGTCAACATCAACTCCAACACCACCACCATCGCCGTCACCAACACTAACGTCAACGTCAACTCCAACATCACCACCAATGCCAGCGGTATCACCGTCACCAACTCTACCATCAACGCCAACACCAACACCAATGCCAGCGGTATCACAGTCACCAACTCTACCATCAACGCCAACACCACCACCAATGCCAGCAGTATCACAGTCACCAACTCTACCATCAAGGCCAACACCACCACCAATGCCAGCGGTATCACAGTCACCAACTCTACCATCAACGCCAACACCAACACCAATGCCAGCGGTATCACAGTCACCAACTCTACCATCAACGCCAACACCAACACCAATGCCAGCGGTATCACCGTCACCAACTCTAACGTCAACATCAACTCCAACACCAGCACCAATGCCAGCGGTATCACCGTCACCAACTCTAACGTCAACATCAACTCCAACACCAGCACCAATGCCAGCGGTATCACCGTCACCAACTCTACCGTCAACTCCAACACCAACACCAATGCCAGCGGTATCACCGCCACCAATTCTAACGTCAACATCAACTCCAACACCACCACCAACATCGTCACCAGCACCATCACCGTCACCAATACTAACGTCAACGTCAACTCTAACACCACCACCAATGCCAGCACCATCACCGTCACCAACTCTAACGTCAACACCAACTCCAACACCACCACCAACATCACCGTCACCAACTCTAAAGTCAACGTCAACTCCAACACTACCACCAATGCCAGCACCATCACCGTCACCAACTCTAACATCAACGTCAACTCCAACACCAACACCAATGCCAGCGGTATCACCGTCACCAACACTAACGTCAACGTCAACTCCAACACCACCACCAACATCACCGTCACCAACTCTAACGTCAACACCAACTCCAACACCACCACCAACATCACCGTCACCAACACTAACGTCAACGTCAACTCCAACACCACCACCAATGCCAGCGGTATCACCGTCACCAACTCTAACATCAACACCAACTCCAACACCACCACCAATGCCATCGCCAACGTCAAAGCCATCGCCGACGTTATCACCAACACCACACGATGGCACGTCTCCCCTGAGGCACCCCTCCTCTCCCCTTAGCCGAAAGCTCGGACGGAGAGAACGAGAGAGAGAAAACGAGAGACAAGAGACGCCGGCCAACATTCTCCCCCGCCTTACTCTGGGACGGCGTGCGCTGGGCTGGACAGGGAATGGCCGCGCGAGGACACGTCCCCCCGACAGACCCCCTCCCGCCTGGTGGAGAGCGGGAGAACGAGAGAGAGAGAGAGAGAGAGAGAGCGGACAAGAGGAATGGCCGCCAACTCCAACAGGTCCATCTCGTCCCTGTCTTACTGTGGCGGGGAGGGGTCGGGTGGAGTGTGAGTGCGAGTGTGGGATCCCCCGCCCAAAAACCTCCTCATTAAAGCACGTCTCTGCAGAACGCTTCGGTCTCCTCCTCGCGTTCCTTCCTTCCCTCTCTCCGAACCACGCGTGCAACACGGGAAAGGGGGGGTGGGGAAAGGTTTCCCGAGGGGTCAAGGTGACCCCAGGGTGGGGAGGGGGTGGAGGCGCAGGGAGACGGGAGTCCTGGGTCGGAGATCATAAGCGTGCGATGGATGGGCAAGGAGCTGAGACAAAGGGCCGAGCGGTCTCATTCCCTGACGCAGAGTTCCTGCCGTGCGGAAACAGGCCCTTCGGCCCATCAGCTCCACGCCGATCCCTCCGAAGAGAAACCCACCCAAACCCATTCCACATTACTCAAGGTTCAATCCCCACGGCCAATCCACCCTAACCTGCACATCCCTGGGCACTACGGGACAATTTCCCCACGGCCGACCCACCCTAACCTGTACATCCCTGGGCACTACGGGACAATTTCCCCACGGCCAATACACCCTAACCTGCACATCCCTGGGCACTACGGGACAATTTCCCCACGGCCAACCCACCCTAACCTGCACACCCCTGGGCACTACGGGACAATTTCCCCACGGCCAATCCACCCCAACCTGCACATCCCTGGGCACTACGGGACAATTTCCCCACGGCCAATCCCACCCTAACCTGCACACCCCTGGGCACTACGGGACAATTTCCCCACGGCCAATCCACCCCAACCTGTACATCCCTGGGCACTACGGGACAATTTCCCCACGGCCAATCCCACCCTAACCTGCACATCCCTGGGCACTACGGGACAATTTCCCCACGGCCGATCCACCCTAACCTGCACATCCCTGGGCACTACGGGACAATTTCCCCACGGCCAATCCACCCTAACCTGTACATCCCTGGGCACTACGGGACAATTTCCCCACGGCCAACCCACCCTAATCTTCCTGTGTTTGGATTCCTCACATGATTCGGATGTGAGCATAAGAGGGACAGTTAGTAAGTTTGCAGAGGACCCCAAAATTGGAGGGGGAGTGGACAGCGAAGAGGGTTCCCCTCAGATTACAACAGGATCTGGACCAGATGGGCCAATGGGCTGAGAAGTGGCAGATGGAGTTTAATTCAGATCAATGCGAGGTGCTGCATTTTGGGAAAGCAAATCTTAGCAGGACTTATCCACTTAATGGTCAGGTCCTGGGGAGTGTTGCTGAACACAGAGACCTTGGAGTGCAGGTTCATAGCTCCTTGAAAGTGGAGTCGCAGGTAGATAGGATAGTGAAGGCGGCGTTTGGTATGCTTTCCTTTATTGGTCAGTGCGTTGAGTACAGGGGTTGGGAGGGTCACATTGTGGCTGTATCGGTCAGTGCGTTGAGTGTAGGAGTTGGGAGGGTCACGTTGTGGCTATATTGGTCAGTGCGTGAGTGTAGGAGTTGGGAGGGTCACGTTGTGGCTGTATTGGTCAGTGTGTTGAATGTCGGAGTTGGGAGGTCATGTTGTGGCTGTATTGGTCAGTGCGTTGAGTGTAGGAGTTGGGAGGGTCACGTTGTGGCTGTATTGGTCAGTGTGTTGAGTGTAGGAGTTGGGAGGGTCACGTTGTGGCTGTATTGGTCAGGGCCATTTTGGGACTGATGCGTTCGATTCTGAACTCCCTGCTACAGGAATGTGTTGTGGAACTTTGGAATGGGATCAGAAAATGATGTTGGAGGGTTTGAGCTACAGGGAGAGGCTGAACAGGCTGGGGCTGTTTTCCCTGGAGCGTCGGAGGCTGAGGGGGTGACCTTATAGAGGTTTATAACATCATGAGGGGGACATGGATAGGATAAATAGACAAGGTCTGTTCCCCCTGGGGTGGTGGAGCCCAGAACTAGAGGGGGGTAGGTTTAAGCTGAGAGGGGAAAGGGACCTACAGGGGCAACTTTTCCCCCAGAGGGTGGTATGTGTGTAGAATGACAACAGGCATCTGGATGGGGGGGACATGAATAGAAAGGGTTTAGAGGGATCTGGGCCAAGTGAAAGCAAACAGAGGCGAGGTTAGGTTAGGATTTCTGGGTTAGCACGAACGAGTGGGGCAGAAGGGTCTGTTTCCTGTGCTGTACATCTGTGTCCCACTCAGAGGCGAAGACCTGACAGGGTTTTTGCAAAATTATCCGAGGCCCGGACACAGAACAGGTAAATCAACGCCCTCTCCTTTCCCCCAGGGTTCGAGATATCGAATAGGTCGGGTTTCATGGTTAAGGTGGGGTACCTTCGAGGGAGAGGTGAGGGGCCCGGAGGAGGCAGGTACGACGCCGAGAGCCATCTCGACAGACTTGTGAACCTGCAGGGTATAGAGGGATGCGGTCACCATTGATGTAAAAGGCGTTCAGTTCAGAATGGGGCCGTTCTGATGGGCCGAATGGCCTGTTCCTGTGCTGTACTGTTATAGAAGCCCAGATGGTTACTCGCTCGCATTCTGGCCCTTCCTGATAAAAATTGGGGGGGCAGGAGGTCTTGTACAAACCTGCAAAATACTCCAGACTCCACCTTAAGCGCTGTCTGCTCCAGCGCTGGGAGGGTCAGCGCCGAGGGAGCCCCGCACTGCGGGAGGGTCAGCGCCGAGGGAGCCCCGCACTGTGGGAGGGTCAGCGCTGAGGGAGCCCCGCACTGTGGGAGGGTCAGCGCCGAGGGAGCCCCGCACTGTGGGAGGGTCAGCGCCGAGGGAGCCCCGCACTGTGGGAGGGTCAGCGCCGAGGGAGCCCCGCACTGTGGGAGGGTCAGCGCCGAGGGAGCCCCGCGCTGTGGGAGGGTCAGCGCTGAGGGAGTTGGCGGGGGAAGTAAAACACTGCACTCCCTGTGGCGCCCACCTCTCCCTGAACAACCCCAGGGTGTAGGTGGACACTGCCTGCTCTTTCTGCAAGGCCACCTGGGCCCTAACGTAAAGGGGCTACGATATATCACAGCACCCCCCTCCTCATCATTGGCAAGGGATTAGACACATCAACAATTCATTCACAAAAATATGGAGCCTACTCTCTGTCTCTCTCACTCTCTCTCCATCTATATCTGTCTCTCTCTTTCTATCCATCTATCTCTATCTCTCTCTCTATCCATCTATATCTGTCTCTCTATCCCTCTCTATTTGTCTCTCTCTCTCTCCATCTATATCTGTCTCTCTCTCTCTATCCATCTACATCGCTCTCTCTCTCTCTCTCTCTCTCTCCCTATCCATCTCTGTCTGTCTCTCTCACTCTGTCTATCCATCTATATCTGTCTCTCTCTCTCTCTCCCTATCCATCTCTGTCTGCATCTCTCTCTATCCATCTATATCGGTCTCTCTTTCTCTCTCTATCCATCTATATCGGTCTCTCTCTCTCTATCCATCTATATCTGTGTCTATCTCTCTCTATCTATATCTGTCTCTCTCTCTCTATCCATCTATATCGGTCTCTCTCTCTCTCTCTATCCATCTATATCGGTCTCTCTCTCTATCCATCTATATCTGTGTCTATCTCTCTCTATCTATATCTGTCTCTCTCTCTCTATCCATCTATATCGGTCTCTCTCTCTCTCTCTCTCTATCCATCTATATCTGTCTCTCTCTCTCTATCCATCTATATCGGTCTCTCTCTCTCTCTCTATCCATCTATATCGGTCTCTCTCTCTCTATCCATCTATATCTGTGTCTATCTCTCTCTATCTATATCTGTCTCTCTCTCTCTCTCTCCATCTGTATGTCTGTCTCTCTCTCTTTCTTTCTCTCTCCCTGTCCATCTCCATCTGTCTCTCTCTCTCTCTCCCTCTCTGTCTATCCATTTGTATCTGTCTCTCTCTCTCTCTCTCTCCCTCTACCCATCTCTATCTGTATCTGTCTCTCTCCCCTATCCATCTCTATCTTTCTCTCTCTCTCTCTCTCTCCCAATCCATCTATCTCTCTCTCGCTCTCTCTCTCTCTCCCTATCCATCTCTGTCTGTCTCTCTCACTCTATCTATCCATCTATATCTGTCTCTCTCTCTCTCTCTCTATCCATCTCTATCTGTCTCTCTCCCTATCCATCTATATCGGTCTCTCTCTCTCTCTATCCATCTATATCGTTCTCTCTCTCCCTATCCATCTATATCGGTCTCTCTCTCTCTCTATCCATCTATATCGTTCTCTCTCTATCTATCCATCTATATCTGTCTCTCTCTCTCTCTCTATCCATCTCTATCTGTCTCTCTCCCTATCCATCTATATCGGTCTCTCTCTCTCTCTATCCATCTATATCGTTCTCTCTCTATCTATCCATCTATATCTGTCTCTCTCTCTCTCTCTCTATCCATCTATATCTCTCTCTCTATCCATCTATATCGTTCTCTCTCTCTCTATCCATCTATATCTGTCTCTCTCTCTCTCTCTATCCATCTATATCTTTTTATCTCTCTCTCTATCCATCTCTGTCTGTGTCTCTCACTCTGTCTATCCATCTATATCTGTCTCTCTCTCTCCCTATCCATCTCTGTCTGCATCTCTCTCTATCCATCTATATCGGTCTCTCTCTCTCTCTCTCTATCCATCTATATCGGTCTCTCTCTCTCTATCCATCTATATCTGTGTCTATCTCTCTCTATCTATATCTGTCTCTCTCTCTCTATCCATCTATATCGGTCTCTCTCTCTCTCTCTCTATCCATCTATATCTGTCTCTCTCTCTCTATCCATCTATATCGGTCTCTCTCTCTCTCTCTATCCATCTATATCGGTCTCTCTCTCTCTATCCATCTATATCTGTGTCTATCTCTCTCTATCTATATCTGTCTCTCTCTCTCTATCCATCTATATCTGTCTCTCTCTCTCTCTCTCCATCTGTATGTCTGTCTCTCTCTCTTTCTTTCTCTCTCCCTGTCCATCTCCATCTGTCTCTCTCTCTCTCTCCCTCTCTGTCTATCCATTTGTATCTGTCTCTCTCTCTCTCTCTCTCCCTCTACCCATCTCTATCTGTATCTGTCTCTCTCCCCTATCCATCTCTATCTTTCTCTCTCTCTCTCTCTCTCTCCCAATCCATCTATCTCTCTCTCGCTCTCTCTCTCTCTCCCTATCCATCTCTGTCTGTCTCTCTCACTCTATCTATCCATCTATATCTGTCTCTCTCTCTCTCTATCCATCTCTATCTGTCTCTCTCCCTATCCATCTATATCGGTCTCTCTCTCTCTCTATCCATCTATATCGTTCTCTCTCTATCTATCCATCTATATCTGTCTCTCTCTCTCTCTATCCATCTATATCGGTCTCTCTCTCTCTCTATCCATCTATATCGGTCTCTCTCTCTCTATCCATCTATATCGGTCTCTCTCTCTCTCTATCCATCTATATCGCTCTCTCTCTCTATCCATCTATATCTTTTTATCTCTCTCACTATCCATCTATATCTGCCTTTCTCTATCTCTATCTGTCTCACTCTATCCATCGGTGTCTGTCTGTCTCTCTCTTCATCCATATCTCTCTCTCACTCTGTTACTGTCTCTCTCTCTATCCATCTATCTCCCTCTCTCTATCCATCTATCTCCCTCTCTCTATCCATCTCTCTCTCTATCCATCTATATCTCTCTCTCTCTCCCTATCCATCTCTATCTCTCTATCCATCTATATTTCTCTCTCCCTCCCTCCCTGTCCGGGATGGGGAAGGGGTCGGGGTCCCTTTAACAGCTCCGGCCCGGGCGTGGCCGCTGGCGGTAAATGGGACTCACGGGGCGGGACAGTATCCGCTAGACAGGCCGAATGGAGCCGGACGGAGCGGTAAGGGAGCGGCACGGGAGGGGGAGAGGGGGAAAACAGGGGAGGGAGAAGGGGATAGGGGATAGAGGGGGGGACAGGGGATAGAGGGGGGGACAGGGGGAGCAGGAGGGAGGGAGGGGGAAGGGGATAGAGGGGGGGACAGGGGGAGCAGGAGGGAGGGAGGGGGAAGGGGATAGAGGGGGGG
>NW_026867709.1:0-124192 GCF_020745735.1 Hemiscyllium ocellatum | reverse complement strand
GAATGAGAGAAGCTCTACTCATTGAATTAATACGTGCAGTCAGTTTCATTGAATGGATGCGTGCAGTTTGTTTCAGTGAATGAAAGCGTTAGCCTCGAGACATTGAATAAACGAGAAAGGCTGCACTTATTGAATTAAGAAGTGTAGTCAGTTTCATAGAATGAATGCATGCAGTTTCTTTCATTGAATGCATGGCCAAAACTCGATTCATTGGAAATGAATGTTTCTCAGCGAATGAATGATTGCAGTTTGGTTCATTGATTGAAAGAATGCAGTTAAATACATTCCATTAATGAGTGAAGTTTGCATAATTAAATCATTGAATTACATTCGAATCTTTGAGTCAATGATTGAAATATGAAATAATGAATGTGTGTATGCAGGTTGTTTCATTGAATTAAGAGTTAAGCTCGAGACATTGAATGAAAGAGAAAACCTCTACTCATTGAATCAACAGGTGCAGTTTGCTTCATGCACTAAATGTGTGTAGTTTGTTTGAACGAATCACTGCGCTAAGTTTGTGGGTGTCAAGCAATGAGAGTACCTCTACCCATTCTGTTTCATTGTTTCATTGCAGTCTGTTTCATACATGCAGTTTGTTTCATTGTATGAACGCGTGAAGTGTATTCCATTAAATGAATGGCAAATGCTCGATTCATTTGAAACTACTTGCAGTGTTTCTCATCGAATGAATGATTGCAGTTTGATTCATTGATTGAATGAATGCACTTATTTTCACCCATAAATGAGTGAAGGTCGCATAATTAAATCAATAAATTACAATCGATTCTTTGAATCAAAGATTGAAATATGAAATAATGAACGAGTGAATGTAGGTTGTTTCATTGAAAAAAAGAGTTATGCTCGAGACATTGAATGAAAGAGAAAAACTACACTCGTAGAATGAACACGTGTAGTTTGCTTCTTTGTATCAATGCGTTAAGCTTGTGGCAGTAAACGAATGAGAGTACGTCTACTCATTGAATTATCATGTGCAGTCTGTTTCATTGAATGAACGAGTGTAGTAATAAAAAGTTTGTTACATTGAAACAAGGAATAAAGGTATGATTCATGGAATCAATAATGGTACTTTGATTCAATGATTCAATGAATGCAGGTTGTTTCATTGAATTAAAGCGTTAAGCATAACACATTGAAGGAATGAGAGAAGCTCCACTCATTGAAATGACACGTGCAATTTTACTCATGGAGTGAATGTGTGCAGTTCGATTGAGACAGTGCATGAAGCTTGTGGTATTCAATGAATGAGAGTAGCTGTACTCATTGAATTGACAAGTGTAGTCTCTTTGATTGAATGAACTTGTGCAGTTTGATTCATTCAGTAAGTTTCTTTCATAGAAACAATGAATAAGGTTTGATTCATTGAATCAATGTTTGAAGTTTGATTCAATGAATCAATGAATGCAGTTGGTTTCATTGAATCAAAGCGTTAAGCTTGACGCATTGAACGAAGCTCCACTCATTGATTTAAGACGTGCAATCAGTATCATTGAATGAATGCGTGTAGTTGTTCATTGAATGCACATGCGCAGTAGGATTCAGTATATAACTGAGTTACGTTTGTTCCATTGCAACAAGGAATAAGGTTTGATGCATTGAATCAATGATTGTAGTTTGATTCAATGATTGAATGAATGCAGTAGAATGAAAGCGTTGAACTTGACACATAGCATGAATAAGAGAAGTTCTAATAGCAGGTGTCAAGGAGTGAATGTTTGTAGTTTGATTGAGACAATGTTTGAAGCTTGTGGCTTTGAATGAATTAGTGGAGCTGTACTCATTGAATTGACAAGTGCAGTCTCTTTCATTGAATGAACGTGTGCAGTTTGATTCACTGAAAAAGTGTGTTAAGTTTGTTTCATTGTTACGTCTGATTCCTTGGGGCAATCCTTGAAGTTTGATTCAATGAATGCAGTTTGAAATCGATAAACTTGACATATTCAACGAATGAGAGAAGCTCTACTCATTGAATTAATACGTGCAGTCAGTTTCATTGAATGGATGCGTGCAGTTTGTTTCAGTGAATGAAAGCGTTAGCCTCGAGACATTGAATAAACGAGAAAGGCTGCACTTATTGAATTAAGAATTGTAGTCAGTTTCATAGAATGAATGCATGCAGTTTCTTTCAATGAAGGCATGGTCAAAACTCGATTCATTGGAAATGAATGTTTCTCAGCGAATGAATGATTGCAGTTTGGTTCATTGATTGAAAGAATGAAGTTAAATACATTCCATTAATGAGTGAAGTTTGCATAATTAAATCATTGAATTACATTCGAATCTTTGAGTCAATGATTGAAATATGAAATAATGAATGTGTGTATGCAGGTTGTTTCATTGAATTAAAGAGATAAGCTCGAGACATTGAATGAAAGAGAAAACCTCTACTCATTGAATCAACAGGTGCAGTTTGCTTCATGCACTAAATGTGTGTAGTTTGTTTGAACGAATCACTGCGCTAAGATTGTGGGTGTCAAGCAATGAGAGTACCTCTACCCATTCTGTTTCATTGTTTCATTGCAGTCTGTTTCATACATGCAGTTTGTTTCATTGTATGAACGCGTGAAGTTTATTCCATTGAATGAATGGCAAATGCTCGATTCATTTGAAACTACTTGCAGTGTTCCTCATCGAATGAATGATTGCAGTTTGATTCATTGATTGAATGAATGCACTTATTTTCACCCCATAAATGAGTGAAGGTCGCATAATTAAATCAATAAATTACAATCGATTCTTTGAATCAAAGATTGAAATATGAAATAATGAACGAGTGAATGTAGGTTGTTTCATTGACAAAAAGAGTTATGCTCGAGACATTGAATGAAAGAGAAAAACTACACTCGTAGAATGAACACGTGTAGTTTGCTTCTTTGTATCAATGCGTTCAGCTTGTGGCAGTAAACGAATGAGAGTACGTCTACTCATTGAATTATCATGTGCAGTCTGTTTCATTTAATGAACGAGTGTAGTAATAAAAGTTTGTTACATTGAAACAAGGAATAAAGGTATGATTCATGGAATCAATAATGGTACTTTGATTCAATGATTCAATGAATGCAGGTTGTTTCATTGAATTAAAGCGTTTAGCATAACACATTGAGGTAATGAGAGAAGCTCCACTCATTGAAATGACACGTGCAATTTTACTCATGGAGTGAAGTTCGATTGAGACAGTGCATGAAGCTTGTGGTATTCAATGAATGAGAGTAGCTGTACTCATTGAATTGACAAGTGTAGTCTCTTTGATTGAATGAACTTGTGCAGTTTGATTCATTCAGTAAGTTTCTTTCATAGAAACAATGAATAAGGTTTGATTCATTGAATCAATGTTTGAAGTTTGATTCAATGAATCAATGAATGCAGTTGGTTTCATTGAATCAAAGCGTTAAGCTTGACGCATTGAACGAAGCTCCACTCATTGATTTAAGACGTGCAATCAGTATCATTGAACGAATGCGTGTAGTTGTTTCATTGAATGCACATGCGCAGTAGGATTCAGTATATAACTGAGTTACGTTTGTTCCATTGCAACAAGGAATAAGGTTTGATGCATTGAATCAATGATTGTAGTTTGATTCAATGATTGAATGAATGCAGTAGAATGAAAGCGTTGAACTTGACACATAGCATGAATAAGAGAAGTTCTAATAGCAGGTGTCAAGGAGTGAATGTTTTGTAGTTTGATTGAGACAATGTTTGAAGCTTGTGGCTTTGAATGAATTAGAGGAGCTGTACTCATTGAATTGACAAGTGCAGTCTCTTTCATTGAATGAACGTGTGCAGTTTGATTCACTGAATAGGTGTTAAGTTTGTTTCATTGCTACGTCTGATTCCTTGGGGCAATCCTTGAAGTTTGATTCAATGAATGCAGTTTGAAATCGTTTAAACTTGACATATTCAACGAATGAGAGAAGCTCTACTCATTGAATTAATACGTGCAGTCAGTTTCATTGAATGGATGTGTGCAGTTTGTTTCAGTGAATGAAAGCGTTAGCCTCGAGACATTGAATAAACGAGAAAGGCTGCACTTATTGAATTAAGAAGTGTAGTCAGTTTCATAGAATGAATGCATGCAGTTTCTTTCATTGAATGCATGGCCAAAACTCGATTCATTGGAAATGAATGTTTCTCAGCGAATGAATGATTGCAGTTTGGTTCATTGATTGAAAGAATGCAGTTAAATACATTCCATTAATGAGTGAAGTTTGCATAATTAAATCATTGAATTACATTCGAATCTTTGAGTCAATGATTGAAATATGAAATAATGAATGTGTGTATGCAGGTTGTTTGATTGAATTAAAGAGTTAAGCTCGAGACATTGAATGAAAGAGAAAACCTCTACTCATTGAATCAACAGGTGCAGTTTGCTTCATGCACTAAACGTGCGTAGTTTGTTTGAACGAATCACTGCGCTAAGTTTGTGGGTGTCAACCAATGAGAGTACCTCTACCCATTCTGTTTCATTGTTTCATTGCAGTCTGTTTCATACATGCAGTTTGTTTCATTGTATGAACGCGTGAAGTTTATTCCATTGAATGAATGGCAAATGCTCGATTCATTTGAAACTACTTGCAGTGTTTCTCATCGAATGAATGATTGCAGTTTGATTCATTGATTGAATGAATGCACTTATTTTCACCCCATAAACGAGTGAAGGTCGCATAATTAAATCAATAAATTACAATCGATTCTTTGAATCAAAGATTGAAATATGAAATAATGAACGAGTGAATGTAGGTTGTTTCATTGAAAAAAAGAGTTATGCTCGAGACATTGAATGAAAGAGAAAAACTACACTCGTAGAATGAACACGTGTAGTTTGCTTCTTTGTATCAATGCGTTAAGCTTGTGGCAGTAAACGAATGAGAGTACGTCTACTCATTGAATTATCATGTGCAGTCTGTTTCATTGAATGAACGAGTGTAGTAATAAAAAGTTTGTTACATTGAAACAAGGAATAAAGGTATGATTCATGGAATCAATAATGGTACTTTGATTCAATGATTCAATGAATGCAGGTTGTTTCATTGAATTAAAGCGTTAAGCTTAACACATTGAGGGAATGAGAGAAGCTCCACTCATTGAAATGACACGTGCATTACTCATGGAGTG
Organism: Hemiscyllium ocellatum; assembly: GCF_020745735.1. NCBI lineage: Eukaryota > Metazoa > Chordata > Chondrichthyes > Orectolobiformes > Hemiscylliidae > Hemiscyllium > Hemiscyllium ocellatum. The sequence continues at coordinate 119,053 of NW_026867709.1, read as the reverse complement.
AAGTTCGATTGAGACAGTGCATGAAGCTTGTGGTATTCAATGAATGAGAGTAGCTGTACTCATTGAATTGACAAGTGTAGTCTCTTTGATTGAATGAACTTGTGCAGTTTGATAAATTCAGTAAGTTTCTTTCATAGAAACAATGAATAAGGTTTGATTCATTGAATCAATGTTTGAAGTTTGATTCAATGAATCAACGAATGCAGTTGGTTTCATTGAATCAAAGAGTTAATCTTGACGCATTGAACGAAGCTCCACTCATTGATTTAAGACGTGCAATCAGTATCATTGAATGAATGCGTGTAGTTGTACATTGAATGCACATGCGCAGTAGGATTCAGTATATAACTGAGTTACGTTTGTGCCATTGCAACAAGGAATAAGGTTTGATGCATTGAATCAATGATTGTAGTTTGATTCAATGATTGAATGAATGCAGTAGAATGAAAGCGTTGAACTTGACACATAGTATGAATAAGAGAAGTTCTAATAGCAGGTGTCAAGGAGTGAATGTTTTGTAGTTTGATTGAGACAATGTTTGAAGCTTGTGGCTTTGAATGAATTAGTGGAGCTGTACTCATTGAATTGACAAGTGCAGTCTCTTACATTGAATGAACGTGTGCAGTTTGATTCACTGAATAAGTGTGTTAAGTTTGTTTCATTGTTACGTCTGATTCCTTGGGGCAATCCTTGAAGTTTGATTCAATGAATGCAGTTTGAAATCGATAAACTTGACATATTCAACGAATGAGAGAAGCTCTACTCATTGAATTAATACGTGCAGTCAGTTTCATTGAATGGATGCGTGCAGTTTGTTTCAGTGAATGAAAGCGTTAGCCTCGAGACATTGAATAAACGAGAAAGGCTGCACTTATTGAATTAAGAATTGTAGTCAGTTTCACAGAATGAATGCATGCAGTTTCTTTCAATGAAGGCATGGTCAAAACTCGATTCATTGGAAATGAATGTTTCTCAGCGAATGAATGATTGCAGTTTGGTTCATTGATTGAAAGAATGAAGTTAAATACATTCCATTAATGAGTGAAGTTTGCATAATTAAATCATTGAATTACATTCGAATCTTTGAGTCAATGATTGAAATATGAAATAATGAATGTGTGTATGCAGGTTGTTTCATTGAATTAAAGAGATAAGCTCGAGACATTGAATGAAAGAGAAAACCTCTACTCATTGAATCAACAGGTGCAGTTTGCTTCATGCACTAAACGTGCGTAGTTTGTTTGAACGAATCACTGCGCTAAGATTGTGGGTGTCAAGCAATGAGAGTACCTCTACCCATTCTGTTTCATTGTTTCATTGCAGTCTGTTTCATACATGCAGTTTGTTTCATTGTATGAACGCGTGAAGTTTATTCCATTGAATGAATGGCAAATGCTCTATTCATTTGAAACTACTTGCAGTGTTCCTCATCGAATGAATGATTGCAGTTTGATTCATTGATTGAATGAATGCACTTATTTTCACCCCATAAATGAGTGAAGGTCGCATAATTAAATCAATAAATTACAATCGATTCTTTGAATCAAAGATTGAAATATGAAATAATGAACGAGTGAATGTAGGTTGTTTCATTGACAAAAAGAGTTATGCTCGAGACATTGAATGAAAGAGAAAAACTACACTCGTAGAATGAACACGTGTAGTTTGCTTCTTTGTATCAATGCGTTCAGCTTGTGGCAGTAAACGAATGAGAGTACGTCTACTCATTGAATTATCATGTGCAGTCTGTTTCATTGAATGAACGAGTGTAGTAATAAAAAGTTTGTTACATTGAAACAAGGAATAAAGGTATGATTCATGGAATCAATAATGGTACTTTGATTCAATGATTCAATGAATGCAGGTTGTTTCATTGAATTAAAGCGTTTAGCATAACACATTGAGGTAATGAGAGAAGCTCCACTCATTGAAATGACACGTGCAATTTTACTCATGGAGTGAAGTTCGATTGAGACAGTGCATGAAGCTTGTGGTATTCAATGAATGAGAGTAGCTGTACTCATTGAATTGACAAGTGTAGTCTCTTTGATTGAATGAACTTGTGCAGTTTGATTCATTCAGTAAGTTTCTTTCATAGAAACAATGAATAAGGTTTGATTCATTGAATCAATGTTTGAAGTTTGATTCAATGAATCAATGAATGCAGTTGGTTTCATTGAATCAAAGCGTTAAGCTTGACGCATTGAACGAAGCTCCACTCATTGATTTAAGACGTGCAATCAGTATCATTGAACGAATGCGTGTAGTTGTTTCATTGAATGCACATGCGCAGTAGGATTCAGTATATAACTGAGTTACGTTTGTTCCATTGCAACAAGGAATAAGGTTTGATGCATTGAATCAATGATTGTAGTTTGATTCAATGATTGAATGAATGCAGTAGAATGAAAGCGTTGAACTTGACACATAGCATGAATAAGAGAAGTTCTAATAGCAGGTGTCAAGGAGTGAATGTTTTGTAGTTTGATTGAGACAATGTTTGAAGCTTGTGGCTTTGAATGAATTAGAGGAGCTGTACTCATTGAATTGACAAGTGCAGTCTCTTTCATTGAATGAACGTGTGCAGTTTGATTCACTGAATAGGTGTTAAGTTTGTTTCATTGCTACGTCTGATTCCTTGGGGCAATCCTTGAAGTTTGATTCAATGAATGCAGTTTGAAATCGTTAAACTTGACATATTCAACGAATGAGAGAAGCTCTACTCATTGAATTAATACGTGCAGTCAGTTTCATTGAATGGATGTGTGCAGTTTGTTTCAGTGAATGAAAGCGTTAGCCTCGAGACATTGAATAAACGAGAAAGGCTGCACTTATTGAATTAAGAAGTGTAGTCAGTTTCATAGAATGAATGCATGCAGTTTCTTTCATTGAATGCATGGCCAAAACTCGATTCATTGGAAATGATTGTTTCTCAGCGAATGAATGATTGCAGTTTGGTTCATTGATTGAAAGAATGCAGTTAAATACATTCCATTAATGAGTGAAGTTTGCATAATTAAATCATTGAATTACATTCGAATCTTTGAGTCAATGATTGAAATATGAAATAATGAATGTGTGTATGCAGGTTGTTTGATTGAATTAAAGAGTTAAGCTCGAGACATTGAATGAAAGAGAAAACCTCTACTCATTGAATCAACAGGTGCAGTTTGCTTCATGCACTAAACGTGCGTAGTTTGTTTGAACGAATCACTGCGCTAAGTTTGTGGGTGTCAACCAATGAGAGTACCTCTACCCATTCTGTTTCATTGTTTCATTGCAGTCTGTTTCATACATGCAGTTTGTTTCATTGTATGAACGCGTGAAGTTTATTCCATTGAATGAATGGCAAATGCTCGATTCATTTGAAACTACTTGCAGTGTTTCTCATCGAATGAATGATTGCAGTTTGATTCATTGATTGAATGAATGCACTTATTTTCACCCCATAAACGAGTGAAGGTCGCATAATTAAATCAATAAATTACAATCGATTCTTTGAATCAAAGATTGAAATATGAAATAATGAACGAGTGAATGTAGGTTGTTTCATTGAAAAAAAGAGTTATGCTCGAGACATTGAATGAAAGAGAAAAACTACACTCGTAGAATGAACACGTGTAGTTTGCTTCTTTGTATCAATGCGTTAAGCTTGTGGCAGTAAACGAATGAGAGTACGTCTACTCATTGAATTATCATGTGCAGTCTGTTTCATTGAATGAACGAGTGTAGTAATAAAAAGTTTGTTACATTGAAACAAGGAATAAAGGTATGATTCATGGAATCAATAATGGTACTTTGATTCAATGATTCAATGAATGCAGGTTGTTTCATTGAATTAAAGCGTTAAGCTTAACACATTGAGGGAATGAGAGAAGCTCCACTCATTGAAATGACACGTGCATTACTCATGGAGTGAAGTTCGATTGAGACAGTGCATGAAGCTTGTGGTATTCAATGAATGAGAGTAGCTGTACTCATTGAATTGACAAGTGTAGTCTCTTTGATTGAATGAACTTGTGCAGTTTGATAAATTCAGTAAGTTTCTTTCATAGAAACAATGAATAAGGTTTGATTCATTGAATCAATGTTTGAAGTTTGATTCAATGAATCAACGAATGCAGTTGGTTTCATTGAATCAAAGAGTTAATCTTGACGCATTGAACGAAGCTCCACTCATTGATTTAAGACGTGCAATCAGTATCATTGAATGAATGCGTGTAGTTGTACATTGAATGCACATGCGCAGTAGGATTCAGTATATAACTGAGTTACGTTTGTGCCATTGCAACAAGGAATAAGGTTTGATGCATTGAATCAATGATTGTAGTTTGATTCAATGATTGAATGAATGCAGTAGAATGAAAGCGTTGAACTTGACACATAGTATGAATAAGAGAAGTTCTAATAGCAGGTGTCAAGGAGTGAATGTTTTGTAGTTTGATTGAGACAATGTTTGAAGCTTGTGGCTTTGAATGAATTAGTGGAGCTGTACTCATTGAATTGACAAGTGCAGTCTCTTACATTGAATGAACGTGTGCAGTTTGATTCACTGAATAAGTGTGTTAAGTTTGTTTCATTGTTACGTCTGATTCCTTGGGGCAATCCTTGAAGTTTGATTCAATGAATGCAGTTTGAAATCGATAAACTTGACATATTCAACGAATGAGAGAAGCTCTACTCATTGAATTAATACGTGCAGTCAGTTTCATTGAATGGATGCGTGCAGTTTGTTTCAGTGAATGAAAGCGTTAGCCTCGAGACATTGAATAAACGAGAAAGGCTGCACTTATTGAATTAAGAATTGTAGTCAGTTTCATAGAATGAATGCATGCAGTTTCTTTCAATGAAGGCATGGTCAAAACTCGATTCATTGGAAATGAATGTTTCTCAGCGAATGAATGATTGCAGTTTGGTTCATTGATTGAAAGAATGAAGTTAAATACATTCCATTAATGAGTGAAGTTTGCATAATTAAATCATTGAATTACATTCGAATCTTTGAGTCAATGATTGAAATATGAAATAATGAATGTGTGTATGCAGGTTGTTTCATTGAATTAAAGAGATAAGCTCGAGACATTGAATGAAAGAGAAAACCTCTACTCATTGAATCAACAGGTGCAGTTTGCTTCATGCACTAAACGTGCGTAGTTTGTTTGAACGAATCACTGCGCTAAGATTGTGGGTGTCAAGCAATGAGAGTACCTCTACCCATTCTGTTTCATTGTTTCATTGCAGTCTGTTTCATACATGCAGTTTGTTTCATTGTATGAACGCGTGAAGTTTATTCCATTGAATGAATGGCAAATGCTCGATTCATTTGAAACTACTTGCAGTGTTCCTCATCGAATGAATGATTGCAGTTTGATTCATTGATTGAATGAATGCACTTATTTTCACCCCATAAATGAGTGAAGGTCGCATAATTAAATCAATAAATTACAATCGATTCTTTGAATCAAAGATTGAAATATGAAATAATGAACGAGTGAATGTAGGTTGTTTCATTGACAAAAAGAGTTATGCTCGAGACATTGAATGAAAGAGAAAAACTACACTCGTAGAATGAACACGTGTAGTTTGCTTCTTTGTATCAATGCGTTCAGCTTGTGGCAGTAAACGAATGAGAGTACGTCTACTCATTGAATTATCATGTGCAGTCTGTTTCATTTAATGAACGAGTGTAGTAATAAAAAGTTTGTTACATTGAAACAAGGAATAAAGGTATGATTCATGGAATCAATAATGGTACTTTGATTCAATGATTCAATGAATGCAGGTTGTTTCATTGAATTAAAGCGTTTAGCATAACACATTGAGGTAATGAGAGAAGCTCCACTCATTGAAATGACACGTGCAATTTTACTCATGGAGTGCAGTTCGATTGAGACAGTGCATGAAGCTTGTGGTATTCAATGAATGAGAGTAGCTGTACTCATTGAATTGACAAGTGTAGTCTCTTTGATTGAATGAACTTGTGCAGTTTGATTCATTCAGTAAGTTTCTTTCATAGAAACAATGAATAAGGTTTGATTCATTGAATCAATGTTTGAAGTTTGATTCAATGAATCAATGAATGCAGTTGGTTTCATTGAATCAAAGCGTTAAGCTTGACGCATTGAACGAAGCTCCACTCATTGATTTAAGACGTGCAATCAGTATCATTGAACGAATGCGTGTAGTTGTTTCATTGAATGCACATGCGCAGTAGGATTCAGTATATAACTGAGTTACGTTTGTTCCATTGCAACAAGGAATAAGGTTTGATGCATTGAATCAATGATTGTAGTTTGATTCAATGATTGAATGAATGCAGTAGAATGAAAGCGTTGAACTTGACACATAGCATGAATAAGAGAAGTTCTAATAGCAGGTGTCAAGGAGTGAATGTTTTGTAGTTTGATTGAGACAATGTTTGAAGCTTGTGGCTTTGAATGAATTAGAGGAGCTGTACTCATTGAATTGACAAGTGCAGTCTCTTTCATTGAATGAACGTGTGCAGTTTGATTCACTGAATAGGTGTTAAGTTTGTTTCATTGCTACGTCTGATTCCTTGGGGCAATCCTTGAAGTTTGATTCAATGAATGCAGTTTGAAATCGTTAAACTTGACATATTCAACGAATGAGAGAAGCTCTACTCATTGAATTAATACGTGCAGTCAGTTTCATTGAATGGATGTGTGCAGTTTGTTTCAGTGAATGAAAGCGTTAGCCTCGAGACATTGAATAAACGAGAAAGGCTGCACTTATTGAATTAAGAAGTGTCGTCAGTTTCATAGAATGAATGCATGCAGTTTCTTTCATTGAATGCATGGCCAAAACTCGATTCATTGGAAATGAATGTTTCTCAGCGAATGAATGATTGCAGTTTGGTTCATTGATTGAAAGAATGCAGTTAAATACATTCCATTAATGAGTGAAGTTTGCATAATTAAATCATTGAATTACATTCGAATCTTTGAGTCAATGATTGAAATATGAAATAATGAATGTGTGTATGCAGGTTGTTTGATTGAATTAAAGAGTTAAGCTCGAGACATTGAATGAAAGAGAAAACCTCTACTCATTGAATCAACAGGTGCAGTTTGCTTCATGCACTAAACGTGCGTAGTTTGTTTGAACGAATCACTGCGCTAAGTTTGTGGGTGTCAACCAATGAGAGTACCTCTACCCATTCTGTTTCATTGTTTCATTGCAGTCTGTTTCATACATGCAGTTTGTTTCATTGTATGAACGCGTGAAGTTTATTCCATTGAATGAATGGCAAATGCTCGATTCATTTGAAACTACTTGCAGTGTTTCTCATCGAATGAATGATTGCAGTTTGATTCATTGATTGAATGAATGCACTTATTTTCACCCCATAAACGAGTGAAGGTCGCATAATTAAATCAATAAATTACAATCGATTCTTTGAATCAAAGATTGAAATATGAAATAATGAACGAGTGAATGTAGGTTGTTTCATTGAAAAAAAGAGTTATGCTCGAGACATTGAATGAAAGAGAAAAACTACACTCGTAGAATGAACACGTGTAGTTTGCTTCTTTGTATCAATGCGTTAAGCTTGTGGCAGTAAACGAATGAGAGTACGTCTACTCATTGAATTATCATGTGCAGTCTGTTTCATTGAATGAACGAGTGTAGTAATAAAAAGTTTGTTACATTGAAACAAGGAATAAAGGTATGATTCATGGAATCAATAATGGTACTTTGATTCAATGATTCAATGAATGCAGGTTGTTTCATTGAATTAAAGCGTTAAGCTTAACACATTGAGGGAATGAGAGAAGCTCCACTCATTGAAATGACACGTGCATTACTCATGGAGTGAAGTTCGATTGAGACAGTGCATGAAGCTTGTGGTATTCAATGAATGAGAGTAGCTGTACTCATTGAATTGACAAGTGTAGTCTCTTTGATTGAATGAACTTGTGCAGTTTGATAAATTCAGTAAGTTTCTTTCATAGAAACAATGAATAAGGTTTGATTCATTGAATCAATGTTTGAAGTTTGATTCAATGAATCAACGAATGCAGTTGGTTTCATTGAATCAAAGAGTTAATCTTGACGCATTGAACGAAGCTCCACTCATTGATTTAAGACGTGCAATCAGTATCATTGAATGAATGCGTGTAGTTGTACATTGAATGCACATGCGCAGTAGGATTCAGTATATAACTGAGTTACGTTTGTGCCATTGCAACAAGGAATAAGGTTTGATGCATTGAATCAATGATTGTAGTTTGATTCAATGATTGAATGAATGCAGTAGAATGAAAGCGTTGAACTTGACACATAGTATGAATAAGAGAAGTTCTAATAGCAGGTGTCAAGGAGTGAATGTTTTGTAGTTTGATTGAGACAATGTTTGAAGCTTGTGGCTTTGAATGAATTAGTGGAGCTGTACTCATTGAATTGACAAGTGCAGTCTCTTACATTGAATGAACGTGTGCAGTTTGATTCACTGAATAAGTGTGTTAAGTTTGTTTCATTGTTACGTCTGATTCCTTGGGGCAATCCTTGAAGTTTGATTCAATGAATGCAGTTTGAAATCGATAAACTTGACATATTCAACGAATGAGAGAAGCTCTACTCATTGAATTAATACGTGCAGTCAGTTTCATTGAATGGATGCGTGCAGTTTGTTTCAGTGAATGAAAGCGTTAGCCTCGAGACATTGAATAAACGAGAAAGGCTGCACTTATTGAATTAAGAATTGTAGTCAGTTTCACAGAATGAATGCATGCAGTTTCTTTCAATGAAGGCATGGTCAAAACTCGATTCATTGGAAATGAATGTTTCTCAGCGAATGAATGATTGCAGTTTGGTTCATTGATTGAAAGAATGAAGTTAAATACATTCCATTAATGAGTGAAGTTTGCATAATTAAATCATTGAATTACATTCGAATCTTTGAGTCAATGATTGAAATATGAAATAATGAATGTGTGTATGCAGGTTGTTTCATTGAATTAAAGAGATAAGCTCGAGACATTGAATGAAAGAGAAAACCTCTACTCATTGAATCAACAGGTGCAGTTTGCTTCATGCACTAAACGTGCGTAGTTTGTTTGAACGAATCACTGCGCTAAGATTGTGGGTGTCAAGCAATGAGAGTACCTCTACCCATTCTGTTTCATTGTTTCATTGCAGTCTGTTTCATACATGCAGTTTGTTTCATTGTATGAACGCGTGAAGTTTATTCCATTGAATGAATGGCAAATGCTCTATTCATTTGAAACTACTTGCAGTGTTCCTCATCGAATGAATGATTGCAGTTTGATTCATTGATTGAATGAATGCACTTATTTTCACCCCATAAATGAGTGAAGGTCGCATAATTAAATCAATAAATTACAATCGATTCTTTGAATCAAAGATTGAAATATGAAATAATGAACGAGTGAATGTAGGTTGTTTCATTGACAAAAAGAGTTATGCTCGAGACATTGAATGAAAGAGAAAAACTACACTCGTAGAATGAACACGTGTAGTTTGCTTCTTTGTATCAATGCGTTCAGCTTGTGGCAGTAAACGAATGAGAGTACGTCTACTCATTGAATTATCATGTGCAGTCTGTTTCATTGAATGAACGAGTGTAGTAATAAAAAGTTTGTTACATTGAAACAAGGAATAAAGGTATGATTCATGGAATCAATAATGGTACTTTGATTCAATGATTCAATGAATGCAGGTTGTTTCATTGAATTAAAGCGTTTAGCATAACACATTGAGGTAATGAGAGAAGCTCCACTCATTGAAATGACACGTGCAATTTTACTCATGGAGTGAAGTTCGATTGAGACAGTGCATGAAGCTTGTGGTATTCAATGAATGAGAGTAGCTGTACTCATTGAATTGACAAGTGTAGTCTCTTTGATTGAATGAACTTGTGCAGTTTGATTCATTCAGTAAGTTTCTTTCATAGAAACAATGAATAAGGTTTGATTCATTGAATCAATGTTTGAAGTTTGATTCAATGAATCAATGAATGCAGTTGGTTTCATTGAATCAAAGCGTTAAGCTTGACGCATTGAACGAAGCTCCACTCATTGATTTAAGACGTGCAATCAGTATCATTGAACGAATGCGTGTAGTTGTTTCATTGAATGCACATGCGCAGTAGGATTCAGTATATAACTGAGTTACGTTTGTTCCATTGCAACAAGGAATAAGGTTTGATGCATTGAATCAATGATTGTAGTTTGATTCAATGATTGAATGAATGCAGTAGAATGAAAGCGTTGAACTTGACACATAGCATGAATAAGAGAAGTTCTAATAGCAGGTGTCAAGGAGTGAATGTTTTGTAGTTTGATTGAGACAATGTTTGAAGCTTGTGGCTTTGAATGAATTAGAGGAGCTGTACTCATTGAATTGACAAGTGCAGTCTCTTTCATTGAATGAACGTGTGCAGTTTGATTCACTGAATAGGTGTTAAGTTTGTTTCATTGCTACGTCTGATTCCTTGGGGCAATCCTTGAAGTTTGATTCAATGAATGCAGTTTGAAATCGTTAAACTTGACATATTCAACGAATGAGAGAAGCTCTACTCATTGAATTAATACGTGCAGTCAGTTTCATTGAATGGATGTGTGCAGTTTGTTTCAGTGAATGAAAGCGTTAGCCTCGAGACATTGAATAAACGAGAAAGGCTGCACTTATTGAATTAAGAAGTGTCGTCAGTTTCATAGAATGAATGCATGCAGTTTCTTTCATTGAATGCATGGCCAAAACTCGATTCATTGGAAATGAATGTTTCTCAGCGAATGAATGATTGCAGTTTGGTTCATTGATTGAAAGAATGCAGTTAAATACATTCCATTAATGAGTGAAGTTTGCATAATTAAATCATTGAATTACATTCGAATCTTTGAGTCAATGATTGAAATATGAAATAATGAATGTGTGTATGCAGGTTGTTTGATTGAATTAAAGAGTTAAGCTCGAGACATTGAATGAAAGAGAAAACCTCTACTCATTGAATCAACAGGTGCAGTTTGCTTCATGCACTAAACGTGCGTAGTTTGTTTGAACGAATCACTGCGCTAAGTTTGTGGGTGTCAACCAATGAGAGTACCTCTACCCATTCTGTTTCATTGTTTCATTGCAGTCTGTTTCATACATGCAGTTTGTTTCATTGTATGAACGCGTGAAGTTTATTCCATTGAATGAATGGCAAATGCTCGATTCATTTGAAACTACTTGCAGTGTTTCTCATCGAATGAATGATTGCAGTTTGATTCATTGATTGAATGAATGCACTTATTTTCACCCCATAAACGAGTGAAGGTCGCATAATTAAATCAATAAATTACAATCGATTCTTTGAATCAAAGATTGAAATATGAAATAATGAACGAGTGAATGTAGGTTGTTTCATTGAAAAAAAGAGTTATGCTCGAGACATTGAATGAAAGAGAAAAACTACACTCGTAGAATGAACACGTGTAGTTTGCTTCTTTGTATCAATGCGTTAAGCTTGTGGCAGTAAACGAATGAGAGTACGTCTACTCATTGAATTATCATGTGCAGTCTGTTTCATTGAATGAACGAGTGTAGTAATAAAAAGTTTGTTACATTGAAACAAGGAATAAAGGTATGATTCATGGAATCAATAATGGTACTTTGATTCAATGATTCAATGAATGCAGGTTGTTTCATTGAATTAAAGCGTTAAGCTTAACACATTGAGGGAATGAGAGAAGCTCCACTCATTGAAATGACACGTGCATTACTCATGGAGTGAAGTTCGATTGAGACAGTGCATGAAGCTTGTGGTATTCAATGAATGAGAGTAGCTGTACTCATTGAATTGACAAGTGTAGTCTCTTTGATTGAATGAACTTGTGCAGTTTGATAAATTCAGTAAGTTTCTTTCATAGAAACAATGAATAAGGTTTGATTCATTGAATCAATGTTTGAAGTTTGATTCAATGAATCAACGAATGCAGTTGGTTTCATTGAATCAAAGAGTTAATCTTGACGCATTGAACGAAGCTCCACTCATTGATTTAAGACGTGCAATCAGTATCATTGAATGAATGCGTGTAGTTGTACATTGAATGCACATGCGCAGTAGGATTCAGTATATAACTGAGTTACGTTTGTGCCATTGCAACAAGGAATAAGGTTTGATGCATTGAATCAATGATTGTAGTTTGATTCAATGATTGAATGAATGCAGTAGAATGAAAGCGTTGAACTTGACACATAGTATGAATAAGAGAAGTTCTAATAGCAGGTGTCAAGGAGTGAATGTTTTGTAGTTTGATTGAGACAATGTTTGAAGCTTGTGGCTTTGAATGAATTAGTGGAGCTGTACTCATTGAATTGACAAGTGCAGTCTCTTACATTGAATGAACGTGTGCAGTTTGATTCACTGAATAAGTGTGTTAAGTTTGTTTCATTGTTACGTCTGATTCCTTGGGGCAATCCTTGAAGTTTGATTCAATGAATGCAGTTTGAACTCGTTAAACTTGATATATTCAACGAATGAGAGAAGCTCTACTCATTGAATTAATACGTGCAGTCAGTTTCATTGAATGGATGCGTGCAGTTTGTTTCAGTGAATGAAAGCGTTAGCCTCGAGACATTGAATAAACGAGAAAGGCTGCACTTATTGAATTAAGAATTGTAGTCAGTTTCATAGAATGAATGCATGCAGTTTCTTTCAATGAAGGCATGGTCAAAACTCGATTCATTGGAAATGAATGTTTCTCAGCGAATGAATGATTGCAGTTTGGTTCATTGATTGAAAGAATGAAGTTAAATACATTCCATTAATGAGTGAAGTTTGCATAATTAAATCATTGAATTACATTCGAATCTTTGAGTCAATGATTGAAATATGAAATAATGAATGTGTGTATGCAGGTTGTTTCATTGAATTAAAGAGATAAGCTCGAGACATTGAATGAAAGAGAAAACCTCTACTCATTGAATCAACAGGTGCAGTTTGCTTCATGCACTAAACGTGCGTAGTTTGTTTGAACGAATCACTGCGCTAAGATTGTGGGTGTCAAGCAATGAGAGTACCTCTACCCATTCTGTTTCATTGTTTCATTGCAGTCTGTTTCATACATGCAGTTTGTTTCATTGTATGAACGCGTGAAGTTTATTCCATTGTATGAATGGCAAATGCTCGATTCATTTGAAACTACTTGCAGTGTTCCTCATCGAATGAATGATTGCAGTTTGATTCATTGATTGAATGAATGCACTTATTTTCACCCCATAAATGAGTGAAGGTCGCATAATTAAATCAATAAATTACAATCGATTCTTTGAATCAAAGATTGAAATATGAAATAATGAACGAGTGAATGTAGGTTGTTTCATTGACAAAAAGAGTTATGCTCGAGACATTGAATGAAAGAGAAAAACTACACTCGTAGAATGAACACGTGTAGTTTGCTTCTTTGTATCAATGCGTTCAGCTTGTGGCAGTAAACGAATGAGAGTACGTCTACTCATTGAATTATCATGTGCAGTCTGTTTCATTGAATGAACGAGTGTAGTAATAAAAAGTTTGTTACATTGAAACAAGGAATAAAGGTATGATTCATGGAATCAATAATGGTACTTTGATTCAATGATTCAATGAATGCAGGTTTTTTCATTGAATTAAAGCGTTTAGCATAACACATTGAGGTAATGAGAGAAGCTCCACTCATTGAAATGACACGTGCAATTTTACTCATGGAGTGCAGTTCGATTGAGACAGTGCATGAAGCTTGTGGTATTCAATGAATGAGAGTAGCTGTACTCATTGAATTGACAAGTGTAGTCTCTTTGATTGAATGAACTTGTGCAGTTTGATTCATTCAGTAAGTTTCTTTCATAGAAACAATGAATAAGGTTTGATTCATTGAATCAATGTTTGAAGTTTGATTCAATGAATCAACGAATGCAGTTGGTTTCATTGAATCAAAGAGTTAAGCTTGACGCATTGAACGAAGCTCCACTCATTGATTTAAGACGTGCAATCAGTATCATTGAATGAATGCGTGTAGTTGTTACATTGAATGCACATGCGCAGTAGGATTCAGTATATAACTGAGTTACGTTTGTACCATTGCAACAAGGAATAAGGTTTGATGCATTGAATCAATGATTGTAGTTTGATTCAATGATTGAATGAATGCAGTAGAATGAAAGCGTTGAACTTGACACATAGCATGAATAAGAGAAGTTCTAATAGCAGGTGCATCTTGTTTCAAGGAGAGAATGTTTTGTAGTTTGATTGAGACAATGTTTGAAGCTTGTGGCTTTGAATGAATTAGAGGAGCTGTACTCATTGAATTGACAAGTGCAGTCTCTTTCATTGAATGAACGTGTGCAGTTTGATTCACTGAATAAGTGTGTTAAGTTTGTTTCATTGTTACGTCTGATTCCTTGGGGCAATCCTTGAAGTTTGATTCAATGAATGCAGTTTGAAATCGTTAAACTTGACATATTCAACGAATGAGAGAAGCTCTACTCATTGAATTAATACGTGCAGTCAGTTTCATTGAATGGATGCGTGCAGTTTGTTTCAGTGAATGAAAGCGTTAGCCTCGAGACATTGAATAAACGAGAAAGGCTGCACTTATTGAATTAAGAAGTGTAGTCAGTTTCATAGAATGAATGCATGCAGTTTCTTTCATTGAATGCATGGCCAAAACTCGATTCATTGGAAATGAATGTTTCTCAGCGAATGAATGATTGCAGTTTGGTTCATTGATTGAAAGAATGCAGTTAAATACATTCCATTAATGAGTGAAGTTTGCATAATTAAATCATTGAATTACATTCGAATCTTTGAGTCAATGATTGAAATATGAAATAATGAATGTGTGTATGCAGGTTGTTTCATTGAATTAAAGAGTTAAGCTCGAGACATTGAATGAAAGAGAAAACCTCTACTCATTGAATCAACAGGTGCAGTTTGCTTCATGCACTAAATGTGTGTAGTTTGTTTGAACGAATCACTGCGCTAAGATTGTGGGTGTCAAGCAATGAGAGTACCTCTACCCATTCTGTTTCATTGTTTCATTGCAGTCTGTTTCATACATGCAGTTTGTTTCATTGTATGAACGCGTGAAGTGTATTCCATTAAATGAATGGCAAATGCTCGATTCATTTGAAACTACTTGCAGTGTTTCTCATCGAATGGGTGATTGCAGTTTGATTCATTGATTGAATGAATGCACTTATTTTCACCCCATTAATGAGTGAAGGTCGCATAATTAAATCAATAAATTACAATCGATTCTTTGAATCAAAGATTGAAATATGAACGAGTGAATGTAGGTTGTTTCATCGAAAAAAGGGGTTATGCTCGAGACATTGAATGAACTAGAAAAACTACACTCGTAGAATGAACACGTGTAGTTTGCTTCTTTGTATCAATGCGTTAAGCTTGTGGCAGTAAACGAATGAGAGTACGTCTACTCATTGAATTATCATATGCAGTCTGTTTCATTGAATGAACGAGTGTAGTAATGAAAAGTTTGTTACATTGAAACAAGGAATAAAGGTATGATTCATGGAATCAATAATGGTACTTTGATTCAATGATTCAATGAATGCAGGTTGTTTCATTGAATTAAAGCGTTAAGCTTAACACATTGAAGGAATGAGAGAAGCTCCACTCATTGAAATGACACGTGCAATTTTACTCATGGAGTGAATGTGTGCAGTTCGATTGAGACAGTGCATGAAGCTTGTGGTATCCAAAGAATGAGAGTAGCTGTACTCATTGAATTGACAAGTGTAGTCTCTTTGATTGAATGAACTTGTGCAGTTTGATTCATTCAGTAAGTTTCTTTCATAGAAACAATGAATAATGTTTGATTCATTGAATCAATGTTTGAAGTTTGATTCAATGAATCAATGAATGCAGTTGGTTTCATTGAATCAAAGCGTTAAGCTTGACGCATTGAACGAAGCTCCACTCATTGATTTAAGACGTGCAATCAGTATCATTGAACGAATGCGTGTAGTTGTTTCATTGAATGCACATGCGCAGTAGGATTCAGTATATAACTGAGTTACGTTTGTTCCATTGCAACAAGGAATAAGGTTTGATGCATTGAATCAATGATTGTAGTTTGATTCAATGATTGAATGAATGCAGTAGAATGAAAGCGTTGAACTTGACACATAGCATGAATAAGAGAAGTTCTAATAGCAGGTGTCAAGGAGTGAATGTTTTGTAGTTTGATTGAGACAACGTTTGAAGCTTGTGGCTTTGAATGAATTAGAGGAGCTGTACTCATTGAATTGACAAGTGCAGTCTCTTTCATTGAATGAACGTGTGCAGTTTGATTCACTGAATAGGTGTTAAGTTTGTTTCATTGTTACGTCTGATTCCTTGGGGCAATCCTTGAAGTTTGATTCAATGAATGCAGTTTGAAATCGTTAAACTTGACATATTCAACGAATGAGAGAAGCTCTACTCATTGAATTAATACGTGCAGTCAGTTTCATTGAATGGATGTGTGCAGTTTGTTTCAGTGAATGAAAGCGTTAGCCTCGAGACATTGAATAAACGAGAAAGGCTGCACTTATTGAATTAAGAAGTGTAGTCAGTTTCATAGAATGAATGCATGCAGTTTCTTTCATTGAATGCATGGCCAAAACTCGATTCATTGGAAATGAATGTTTCTCAGCGAATGAATGATTGCAGTTTGGTTCATTGATTGAAAGAATGCAGTTAAATACATTCCATTAATGAGTGAAGTTTGCATAATTAAATCATTGAATTACATTCGAATCTTTGAGTCAATGATTGAAATATGAAATAATGAATGTGTGTATGCAGGTTGTTTGATTGAATTAAAGAGTTAAGCTCGAGACATTGAATGAAAGAGAAAACCTCTACTCATTGAATCAACAGGTGCAGTTTGCTTCATGCACTAAACGTGCGTAGTTTGTTTGAACGAATCACTGCGCTAAGATTGTGGGTGTCAAGCAATGAGAGTACCTCTACCCATTCTGTTTCATTGTTTCATTGCAGTCTGTTTCATACATGCAGTTTGTTTCATTGTATGAACGCGTGAAGTTTATTCCATTGAATGAATGGCAAATGCTCGATTCATTTGAAACTACTTGCAGTGTTTCTCATCGAATGAATGATTGCAGTTTGATTCATTGATTGAATGAATGCACTTATTTTCACCCCATAAACGAGTGAAGGTCGCATAATTAAATCAATAAATTACAATCGATTCTTTGAATCAAAGATTGAAATATGAAATAATGAACGAGTGAATGTAGGTTGTTTCATTGAAAAAAAGAGTTATGCTCGAGACATTGAATGAAAGAGAAAAACTACACTCGTAGAATGAACACGTGTAGTTTGCTTCTTTGTATCAATGCGTTAAGCTTGTGGCAGTAAACGAATGAGAGTACGTCTACTCATTGAATTATCATGTGCAGTCTGTTTCATTGAATGAACGAGTGTAGTAATAAAAAGTTTGTTACATTGAAACAAGGAATAAAGGTATGATTCATGGAATCAATAATGGTACTTTGATTCAATGATTCAATGAATGCAGGTTGTTTCATTGAATTAAAGCGTTAAGCTTAACACATTGAGGGAATGAGAGAAGCTCCACTCATTGAAATGACACGTGCAATTTTACTCATGGAGTGAAGTTCGATTGAGACAGTGCATGAAGCTTGTGGTATTCAATGAATGAGAGTAGCTGTACTCATTGAATTGACAAGTGTAGTCTCTTTGATTGAATGAACTTGTGCAGTTTGATAAATTCAGTAAGTTTCTTTCATAGAAACAATGAATAAGGTTTGATTCATTGAATCAATGTTTGAAGTTTGATTCAATGAATCAACGAATGCAGTTGGTTTCATTGAATCAAAGAGTTAATCTTGACGCATTGAACGAAGCTCCACTCATTGATTTAAGACGTGCAATCAGTATCATTGAATGAATGCGTGTAGTTGTACATTGAATGCACATGCGCAGTAGGATTCAGTATATAACTGAGTTACGTTTGTTCCATTGCAACAAGGAATAAGGTTTGATGCATTGAATCAATGATTGTAGTTTGATTCAATGATTGAATGAATGCAGTAGAATGAAAGCGTTGAACTTGACACATAGCATGAATAAGAGAAGTTCTAATAGCAGGTGTCAAGGAGTGAATGTTTTGTAGTTTGATTGAGACAATGTTTGAAGCTTGTGGCTTTGAATGAATTAGTGGAGCTGTACTCATTGAATTGACAAGTGCAGTCTCTTACATTGAATGAACGTGTGCAGTTTGATTCACTGAATAAGTGTGTTAAGTTTGTTTCATTGTTACGTCTGATTCCTTGGGGCAATCCTTGAAGTTTGATTCAATGAATGCAGTTTGAACTCGTTAAACTTGATATATTCAACGAATGAGAGAAGCTCTACTCATTGAATTAATACGTGCAGTCAGTTTCATTGAATGGATGCGTGCAGTTTGTTTCAGTGAATGAAAGCGTTAGCCTCGAAACATTGAATAAACGAGAAAGGCTGCACTTATTGAATTAAGAAGTGTAGTCAGTTTCATAGAATGAATGCATGCAGTTTCTTTCAATGAAGGCATGGCCAAAACTCGATTCATTGGAAATGAATGTTTCTCAGCGAATGAATGATTGCAGTTTGGTTCATTGATTGAAAGAATGAAGTTAAATACATTCCATTAATGAGTGAAGTTTGCATAATTAAATCATTGAATTACATTCGAATCTTTGAGTCAATGATTGAAATATGAAATAATGAATGTGTGTATGCAGGTTGTTTCATTGAATTAAAGAGATAAGCTCGAGACATTGAATGAAAGAGAAAACCTCTACTCATTGAATCAACAGGTGCAGTTTGCTTCATGCACTAAACGTGCGTAGTTTGTTTGAACGAATCACTGCGCTAAGATTGTGGGTGTCAAGCAATGAGAGTACCTCTACCCATTCTGATTCATTGTTTCATTGCAGTCTGTTTCATACATGCAGTTTGTTTCATTGTATGAACGCGTGAAGTTTATTCCATTGAATGAATGGCAAATGCTCGATTCATTTGAAACTACTTGCAGTGTTCCTCATCGAATGAATGATTGCAGTTTGATTCATTGATTGAATGAATGCACTTATTTTCACCCCATAAATGAGTGAAGGTCGCATAATTAAATCAATAAATTACAATCGATTCTTTGAATCAAAGATTGAAATATGAAATAATGAACGAGTGAATGTAGGTTGTTTCATTGACAAAAAGAGTTATGCTCGAGACATTGAATGAAAGAGAAAAACTACACTCGTAGAATGAACACGTGTAGTTTGCTTCTTTGTATCAATGCGTTCAGCTTGTGGCAGTAAACGAATGAGAGTACGTCTACTCATTGAATTATCATGTGCAGTCTGTTTCATTGAATGAACGAGTGTAGTAATAAAAAGTTTGTTACATTGAAACAAGGAATAAAGGTATGATTCATGGAATCAATAATGGTACTTTGATTCAATGATTCAATGAATGCAGGTTGTTTCATTGAATTAAAGCGTTTAGCATAACACATTGAGGGAATGAGAGAAGCTCCACTCATTGAAATGACACGTGCAATTTTACTCATGGAGTGAAGTTCGATTGAGACAGTGCATGAAGCTTGTGGTATTCAATGAATGAGAGTAGCTGTACTCATTGAATTGACAAGTGTAGTCTCTTTGATTGAATGAACTTGTGCAGTTTGATTCATTCAGTAAGTTTCTTTCATAGAAACAATGAATAAGGTTTGATTCATTGAATCAATGTTTGAAGTTTGATTCAATGAATCAACGAATGCAGTTGGTTTCATTGAATCAAAGAGTTAAGCTTGACGCATTGAACGAAGCTCCACTCATTGATTTAAGACGTGCAATCAGTATCATTGAATGAATGCGTGTAGTTGTTACATTGAATGCACATGCGCAGTAGGATTCAGTATATAACTGAGTTACGTTTGTTCCATTGCAACAAGGAATAAGGTTTGATGCATTGAATCAATGATTGTAGTTTGATTCAATGATTGAATGAATGCAGTAGAATGAAAGCGTTGAACTTGACACATAGCATGAATAAGAGAAGTTCTAATAGCAGGTGTCAAGGAGTGAATGTTTTGTAGTTTGATTGAGACAATGTTTGAAGCTTGTGGCTTTGAATGAATTAGAGGAGCTGTACTCATTGAATTGACAAGTGCAGTCTCTTACATTGAATGAACGTGTGCAGTTTGATTCACTGAATAAGTGTGTTAAGTTTGTTTCATTGTTACGTCTGATTCCTTGGGGCAATCCTTGAAGTTTGATTCAATGAATGCAGTTTGAAATCGTTAAACTTGACATATTCAACGAATGAGAGAAGCTCTACTCATTGAATTAATACGTGCAGTCAGTTTCATTGAATGGATGCGTGCAGTTTGTTTCAGTGAATGAAAGCGTTAGCCTCGAGACATTGAATAAACGAGAAAGGCTGCACTTATTGAATTAAGAAGTGTAGTCAGTTTCATAGAATGAATGCATGCAGTTTCTTTCAATGAAGGCATGGCCAAAACTCGATTCATTGGAAATGAATGTTTCTCAGCGAATGAATGATTGCAGTTTGGTTCATTGATTGAAAGAATGAAGTTAAATACATTCCATTAATGAGTGAAGTTTGCATAATTAAATCATTGAATTACATTCGAATCTTTGAGTCAATGATTGAAATATGAAATAATGAATGTGTGTATGCAGGTTGTTTCATTGAATTAAAGAGTTAAGCTCGAGACATTGAATGAAAGAGAAAACCTCTACTCATTGAATCAACAGGTGCAGTTTGCTTCATGCACTAAACGTGTGTAGTTTGTTTGAACGAATCACTGCGCTAAGATTGTGGGTGTCAAGCAATGAGAGTACCTCTACCCATTCTGATTCATTGTTTCATTGCAGTCTGTTTCATACATGCAGTTTGTTTCATTGTATGAACGCGTGAAGTTTATTCCATTGAATGAATGGCAAATGCTCGATTCATTTGAAACTACTTGCAGTGTTCCTCATCGAATGAATGATTGCAGTTTGATTCATTGATTGAATGAATGCACTTATTTTCACCCCATAAATGAGTGAAGGTCGCATAATTAAATCAATAAATTACAATCGATTCTTTGAATCAAAGATTGAAATATGAAATAATGAACGAGTGAATGTAGGTTGTTTCATTGAAAAAAAGAGTTATGCTCGAGACATTGAATGAAAGAGAAAAACTACACTCGTAGAATGAACACGTGTAGTTTGCTTCTTTGTATCAATGCGTTAAGCTTGTGGCAGTAAACGAATGAGAGTACGTCTACTCATTGAATTATCATGTGCAGTCTGTTTCATTGAATGAACTAGTGTAGTAATAAAAAGTTTGTTACATTGAAACAAGGAATAAAGGTATGATTCATGGAATCAATAATGGTACTTTGATTCAATGATTCAATGAATGCAGGTTGTTTCATTGAATTAAAGCGTTAAGCTTAACACATTGAGGGAATGAGAGAAGCTCCACTCATTGAAATGACACGTGCAATTTTACTCATGGAGTGAAGTTCGATTGAGACAGTGCATGAAGCTTGTGGTATTCAATGAATGAGAGTAGCTGTACTCATTGAATTGACAAGTGTAGTCTCTTTGATTGAATGAACTTGTGCAGTTTGATTCATTCAGTAAGTTTCTTTCATAGAAACAATGAATAAGGTTTGATTCATTGAATCAATGTTTGAAGTTTGATTCAATGAATCAACGAATGCAGTTGGTTTCATTGAATCAAAGAGTTAAGCTTGACGCATTGAACGAAGCTCCACTCATTGATTTAAGACGTGCAATCAGTATCATTGAATGAATGCGTGTAGTTGTTACATTGAATGCACATGCGCAGTAGGATTCAGTATATAACTGAGTTACGTTTGTTCCATTGCAACAAGGAATAAGGTTTGATGCATTGAATCAATGATTGTAGTTTGATTCAATGATTGAATGAATGCAGTAGAATGAAAGCGTTGAACTTGACACATAGCATGAATAAGAGAAGTTCTAATAGCAGGTGTCAAGGAGTGAATGTTTTGTAGTTTGATTGAGACAATGTTTGAAGCTTGTGGCTTTGAATGAATTAGAGGAGCTGTGCTCATTGAATTGACAAGTGCAGTCTCTTACATTGAATGAACGTGTGCAGTTTGATTCACTGAATAAGTGTGTTAAGTTTGTTTCATTGTTACGTCTGATTCCTTGGGGCAATCCTTGAAGTTTGATTCAATGAATGCAGTTTGAAATCGTTAAACTTGACATATTCAACGAATGAGAGAAGCTCTACTCATTGAATTAATACGTGCAGTCAGTTTCATTGAATGGATGCGTGCAGTTTGTTTCAGTGAATGAAAGCGTTAGCCTCGAGACATTGAATAAACGAGAAAGGCTGCACTTATTGAATTAAGAAGTGTAGTCAGTTTCATAGAATGAATGCATGCAGTTTCTTTCAATGAAGGCATGGCCAAAACTCGATTCATTGGAAATGAATGTTTCTCAGCGAATGAATGATTGCAGTTTGTTTCATTGATTGAAAGAATGCACTTATTTTCACCCCATAAATGAGTGAAGGTCGCATAATTAAATCAATAAATTACAATCGATTCTTTGAATCAAAGATTGAAATATGAAATAATGAACGAGTGAATGTAGGTTGTTTCATTGAAAAAAAGAGTTATGCTCGAGACATTGAATGAAAGAGAAAAACTACACTCGTAGAATGAACACGTGTAGTTTGCTTCTTTGTATCAATGCGTTAAGCTTGTGGCAGTAAACGAATGAGAGTACGTCTACTCATTGAATTATCATGTGCAGTCTGTTTCATTGAATGAACGAGTGTAGTAATAAAAGTTTGTTACATTGAAACAAGGAATAAAGGTATGATTCATGGAATCAATAATGGTACTTTGATTCAATGATTCAATGAATGCAGGTTGTTTCATTGAATTAAAGCGTTAAGCTTAACACAATGAAGGAATGAGAGAAGCTCCACTCATTGAAATGACACGTGCAATTTTACTCATGGAGTGAATGTGTGCAGTTCGATTGAGACAGTGCATGAAGCTTGTGGTATTCAATGAATGAGAGTAGCTGTACTCATTGAATTGACAAGTGTAGTCTCTTTGATTGAATGAACTTGTGCAGTTTGATTCATTCAGTAAGTTTCTTTCATAGAAACAGTGAATAAGGTTTGATTCATTGAATCAATGTTTGAATTTTAATTCAATGAATCAATGAATGCAGTAGGTTTCATTTAATCAAAGCGTTAAGCTTGACGCATTGAACGAAGCACCACTCATTGATTTAAGACGTGCAATCAGTATCATTGAATGAATGCGTGTAGTTGATTCATTGAATGCACATGCGCAGTAGGATTCAGTATATAACTGAGTTACGTTTGTTCCATTGCAACAAGGAATAAGGTTTGATGCATTGAATCAATGATTGTAGTTTGATTCAATGATTGAATGAATGCAGTAGAATGAAAGCGTTGAACTTGACACATAGCATGAATAAGAGAAGTTCTAATAGCAGGTGTCAAGGAGTGAATGTTTTGTAGTTTGATTGAGACAATGTTTGAAGCTTGTGGCTTTGAATGAATTAGAGGAGCTGTACTCATTGAATTGACAAGTGCAGTCTCTTACATTGAATGAACGTGTGCAGTTTGATTAACTGAATAAGTGTGTTAAGTTTGTTTCATTGTTACGTCTGATTCCTTGGGGCAATCCTTGAAGTTTGATTCAATGAATGCAGTTTGAAATCGTTAAACTTGACATATTCAACGAATGAGAGAAGCTCTACTCATTGAATTAATACGTGCAGTCAGTTTCATTGAATGGATGCGTGCAGTTTGTTTCAGTGAATGAAAGCGTTAGCCTCGAAACATTGAATAAACGAGAAAGGCTGCACTTATTGAATTAAGAAGTGTAGTCAGTTTCATAGAATGAATGCATGCAGTTTCTTTCAATGAATGCATGGCCAAAACTCGATTCATTGGAAATGAATGTTTCTCAGCGAATGAATGATTGCAGTTTGGTTCATTGATTGAAAGAATGCAGTTAAATACATTCCATTAATGAGTGAAGTTTGCATAATTAAATCATTGAATTACATTCGAATCTTTGAGTCAATGATTGAAATATGAAATAATGAATGTGTGTATTCAGGTTGTTTCATTGAATTAAAGAGTTAAGCTCGAGACATTGAATGAAAGAGAAAACCTCTACTCATTGAATCAACAGGTGCAGTTTGCTTCATGCACTAAATGTGTGTAGTTTGTTTGAACGAATCACTGCGCTAAGTTTGTGGGTGTCAAGCAATGAGAGTACCTCTACCCATTCTGTTTCATTGTTTCATTGCAGTCTGTTTCATACATGCAGTTTGTTTCTTTGTATGAACGCGTGAAGTTTATTCCATTGAATGAATGGCAAATGCTCGATTCATTTGAAACTACTTGCAGTGTTTCTCATCGAATGAATGATTGCAGTTTGATTCATTGATTGAATGAATGCACTTATTTTCACCCCATAAATGAGTGAAGGTCGCATAATTAAATCAATAAATTACAATCGATTCTATGAATCAAAGATTGAAATATGAAATAATGAACGAGTGAATGTAGGTTGTTTCATTGAAAAAAGAGTTATGCTCGAGACATTGAATGAAAGAGAAAAACTACACTCGTAGAATGAACACGTGTAGTTTGCTTCTTTGTATCAATGCGTTCAGCTTGTGGCAGCAAACGAATGAGAGTACGTCTACTCATTGAATTATCATGTGCAGTCTGTTTCATTGAATGAACGAGTGTAGTAATAAAATGTTTGTTACATTGAAACAAGGAATAAAGGTATGATTCATGGAATCAATAATGGTACTTTGATTCAATGATTCAATGAATGCAGGTTGTTTCATTGAATTAAAGCGTTAAGCTTAACACAATGAAGGAATGAGAGAAGCTCCACTCATTGAAATGACACGTGCAATTTTACTCATGGAGTGAATGTTTGCAGTTCGATTGAGACAGTGCATGAAGCTTGTGGTATTCAATGAATGAGAGTAGCTGTACTCATTGAATTGACAAGTGTAGTCTCTTTGATTGAATGAACTTGTGCAGTTTGATTCATTCAGTAAGTTTCTTTCATAGAAACAATGAATAAGGTTTGATTCATTGAATCAATGTTTGAAGTTTGATTCAATGTATCAATGAATGCAGTTGGTTTCAGTGAATCAAAGCGTTAAGCTTGACGCATTGAACGAAGCTCCACTCATTGATTTAAGACGTGCAATCAGTATCATTGAATGAATGCATGTAGTTGTTTCATTGAATGCACATGCGCAGTAGGATTCAGTATATAACTGAGTTACGTTTGTACCATTGCAACAAGGAATAAGGTTTGATGCATTGAATCAATGATTGTAGTTTGATTCAATGATTGAATGAATGCAGTAGAATGAAAGCGTTGAACTTGACACATAGCATGAATAAGAGAAGTTCTAATAGCAGGTGCATCTTGTTTCAAGGAGAGAATGTTTTGTAGTTTGATTGAGACAATGTTTGAAGCTTGTGGCTTTGAATGAATTAGAGGAGCTGTACTCATTGAATTGACAAGTGCAGTCTCTTTCATTGAATGAACGTGTGCAGTTTGATTCACTGAATAAGTGTGTTAAGTTTGTTTCATTGTTACGTCTGATTCCTTGGGGCAATCCTTGAAGTTTGATTCAATGAATGCAGTTTGAAATCGTTAAACTTGACATATTCAACGAATGAGAGAAGCTCTACTCATTGAATTAATACGTGCAGTCAGTTTCATTGAATGGATGCGTGCAGTTTGTTTCAGTGAATGAAAGCGTTAGCCTCGAGACATTGAATAAACGAGAAAGGCTGCACTTATTGAATTAAGAAGTGTAGTCAGTTTCATAGAATGAATGCATGCAGTTTCTTTCATTGAATGCATGGCCAAAACTCGATTCATTGGAAATGAATGTTTCTCAGCGAATGAATGATTGCAGTTTGGTTCATTGATTGAAAGAATGCAGTTAAATACATTCCATTAATGAGTGAAGTTTGCATAATTAAATCATTGAATTACATTCGAATCTTTGAGTCAATGATTGAAATATGAAATAATGAATGTGTGTATGCAGGTTGTTTGATTGAATTAAAGAGTTAAGCTCGAGACATTGAATGAAAGAGAAAACCTCTACTCATTGAATCAACAGGTGCAGTTTGCTTCATGCACTAAACGTGTGTAGTTTGTTTGAACGAATCACTGCGCTAAGATTGTGAGTGTCAAGCAATGAGAGTACCTCTACCCATTCTGTTTCATTGTTCAATGCAGTCTGTTTCATACATGCAGTTTGTTTCATTGTATGAACGCGTGAAGTGTATTCCATTAAATGAATGGCAAATGCTCGATTCATTTGAAACTACTTGCAGTGTTTCTCATCGAATGAGTGATTGCAGTTTGATTCATTGATTGAATGAATGCACTTATTTTCAACCCATAAATGAGTGAAGGTCGCATAATTAAATCAATAAATTACAATCGATTCCTTGAATCAAAGGTTGAAATATGAACGAGTGAATGTAGGTTGTTTCATTGAAAAAAAGTGTTATGCTCGAGACACTGAATGAAAGAGAAAAACTACACTCGTAGAATGAACACGTGTAGTTTGCTTCTTTGTATCAATGCGTTAAGCTTGTGACAGTAAACGAATGAGAGTACGTCTACTCATTGAATTATCATATGCAGTCTGTTTCATTGAATGAACGAGTGTAGTCATGAAAAGTTTGTTACATTGAAACAAGGAATAAAGGTATGATTCATGGAATCAATAATGGTACTTTGATTCAATGATTCAACGAATGCAGGTTGTTTCATTGAATTAAAGCGTTAAGCTTAACACAATGAAGGAATGAGAGAAGCTCCACTCATTGAAATGACACGTGCAATTTTACTCATGGAGTGAATGTGTGCAGTTCGATTGAGACAGTGCATGAAGCTTGTGGTATTCAATGAATGAGAGTAGCTGTACTCATTGAATTGACAAGTGTAGTCTCTTTGATTGAATGAACTTGTGCAGTTTGATTCATTCAGTAAGTTTCTTTCATAGAAACAATGAATAAGGTTTGATTCATTGAATCAATGTTTGAAGTTTGATTCAATGAATCAATGAATGCAGTTGGTTTCATTGAATCAAAGCGTTAAGCTTGACGCATTGAACGAAGCTCCACTCATTGATTTAAGACGTGCAATCAGTATCATTGAATGAATGCGTGTAGTTGTTTCATTGAATGCACATGCGCAGTAGGATTCAGTATATAACTGAGTTACGTTTGTACCATTGCAACAAGGAATAAGGTTTGATGCATTGAATCAATGATTGTAGTTTGATTCAATGATTGAATGAATGCACTAGAATGAAAGCGTTGAACTTGACACATAGCATGAATAAGAGAAGTTCTAATAGCAGGTGTCAAGGAGTGAATGTTTTGTAGTTTGATTGAGACAATGTTTGAAGCTTGTGTCTTTGAATGAATTAGAGGAGCTGTACTCATTGAATTGATAAGTGCAGTCGCTTTCATTGAATGAACGTGTGCAGTTTGATTCACTGAATAAGTGTGTTAAGTTTGTTTCATTGTTACGTCTGATTCCTTGGGGCAATCCTTGAAGTTTGATTCAATGAATGCAGTTTGAAATCGTTAAACTTGACATATTCAACGAATGAGAGAAGCTCTACTCATTGAATTAATACGTGCAGTCAGTTTCATTGAATGGATGCGTGCAGTTTGTTTCAGTGAATGAAAGCGTTAGCCTCGAAACATTGAATAAACGAGAAAGGCTGCACTTATTGAATTAAGAAGTGTAGTCAGTTTCATAGAATGAATGCATGCAGTTTCTTTCAATGAATGCATGGCCAAAACTCGATTCATTGGAAATGAATGTTTCTCAGCGAATGAATGATTGCAGTTTGGTTCATTGATTGAAAGAATGCAGTTAAATACATTCCATTAATGAGTGAAGTTTGCATAATTAAATCATTGAATTACATTCGAATCTTTGAGTCAATGATTGAAATATGAAATAATGAATGTGTGTATTCAGGTTGTTTCATTGAGTTAAAGAGTTAAGCTCGAGACATTGAATGAAAGAGAAATCCTCTACTCATTGAATCAACAGGTGCAGTTTGCTTCATGCACTAAACGTGTGTAGTTTGTTTGAACGAATCACTGCGCTAAGATTGTGGGTGTCAAGCAATGAGAGTACCTCTACCCATTCTGTTTCATTGTTTCATTGCAGTCTGTTTCATACATGCAGTTTGTTTCTTTGTATGAACGCGTGAAGTTTATTCCATTGAATGAATGGCAAATGCTCGATTCATTTGAAACTACTTGCAGTGTTTCTCATCGAATGAATGATTGCAGTTTGATTCATTGATTGAATGAATGCACTTATTTTCACCCCATAAATGAGTGAAGGTCGCATAATTAAATCAATAAATTACAATCGATTCTTTGAATCAAAGATTGAAATATGAACGAGTGAATGTAGGTTATTTCATCGAAAAAAGGGGTTATGCTCGAGACATTGAATGAACTAGAAAAACTACACTCGTAGAATGAACACGTGTAGTTTGCTTCTTTGTATCAATGCGTTAAGCTTGTGGCAGTAAACGAATGAGAGTACGTCTACTCATTGAATTATCATATGCAGTCTGTTTCATTGAATGAACGAGTGTAGTAATGAAAAGTTTGTTACATTGAAACAAGGAATAAAGGTATGATTCATGGAATCAATAATGGTACTTTGATTCAATGATTCAATGAATGCAGGTTGTTTCATTGAATTAAAGCGTTAAGCTTAACACATTGAAGGAATGAGAGAAGCTCCACTCATTGAAATGACACGTGCAATTTTACTCATGGAGTGAATGTGTGCAGTTCGATTGAGACAGTGCATGAAGCTTGTGGTATCCAAAGAATGAAAGTAGCTGTACTCATTGAATTGACACGTGTAGTCTCTTTGATTGAATGAACTTGTGCAGTTTGATTCATTCAGTAAGTTTCTTTCATAGAAACAATGAATAAGGTTTGATTCATTGAATCAATGTTTGAAGTTTGATTCAATGAATCAATGAATGCAGTTGGTTTCATTGAATCAAAGCGTTAAGCTTGACGCATTGAACGAAGCTCCACTCATTGATTTAAGACGTGCAATCAGTATCATTGAACGAATGCGTGTAGTTGTTTCATTGAATGCACATGCGCAGTAGGATTCAGTATATAACTGAGTTACGTTTGTTCCATTGCAACAAGGAATAAGGTTTGATGCATTGAATCAATGATTGTAGTTTGATTCAATGATTGAATGAATGCAGTAGAATGAAAGCGTTGAACTTGACACATAGCATGAATAAGAGAAGTTCTAATAGCAGGTGTCAAGGAGTGAACGTTTTGTAGTTTGATTGAGACAATGTTTGGAGCTTGTGGCTTTGAATGAATTAGAGGAGCTGTACTCATTGAATTGACAAGTGCAGTCTCTTTCATTGAATGAACGTGTGCAGTTTGATTCACTGAATAGGTGTTAAGTTTGTTTCATTGTTACGTCTGATTCCTTGGGGCAATCCTTGAAGTTTGATTCAATGAATGCAGTTTGAAATCGTTAAACTTGACATATTCAACGAATGAGAGAAGCTCTACTCATTGAATTAATACGTGCAGTCAGTTTCATTGAATGGATGCGTGCAGTTTGTTTCAGTGAATGAAAGCGTTAGCCTCGAGACATTGAATAAACGAGAAAGGCTGCACTTATTGAATTAAGAAGTGTCGTCAGTTTCATAGAATGAATGCATGCAGTTTCTTTCATTGAATGCATGGCCAAAACTCGATTCATTGGAAATGAATGTTTCTCAGCGAATGAATGATTGCAGTTTGGTTCATTGATTGAAAGAATGCAGTTAAATACATTCCATTAATGAGTGAAGTTTGCATAATTAAATCATTGAATTACATTCGAATCTTTGAGTCAATGATTGAAATATGAAATAATGAATGTGTGTATGCAGGTTGTTTGATTGAATTAAAGAGTTAAGCTCGAGACATTGAATGAAAGAGAAAACCTCTACTCATTGAATCAACAGGTGCAGTTTGCTTCATGCACTAAACGTGTGTAGTTTGTTTGAACGAATCACTGCGCTAAGATTGTGAGTGTCAAGCAATGAGAGTACCTCTACCCATTCTGTTTCATTGTTCAATGCAGTCTGTTTCATACATGCAGTTTGTTTCATTGTATGAACGCGTGAAGTGTATTCCATTAAATGAATGGCAAATGCTCGATTCATTTGAAACTACTTGCAGTGTTTCTCATCGAATGAGTGATTGCAGTTTGATTCATTGATTGAATGAATGCACTTATTTTCAACCCATAAATGAGTGAAGGTCGCATAATTAAATCAATAAATTACAATCGATTCCTTGAATCAAAGGTTGAAATATGAACGAGTGAATGTAGGTTGTTTCATTGAAAAAAAGTGTTATGCTCGAGACACTGAATGAAAGAGAAAAACTACACTCGTAGAATGAACACGTGTAGTTTGCTTCTTTGTATCAATGCGTTAAGCTTGTGACAGTAAACGAATGAGAGTACGTCTACTCATTGAATTATCATATGCAGTCTGTTTCATTGAATGAACGAGTGTAGTCATGAAAAGTTTGTTACATTGAAACAAGGAATAAAGGTATGATTCATGGAATCAATAATGGTACTTTGATTCAATGATTCAACGAATGCAGGTTGTTTCATTGAATTAAAGCGTTAAGCTTAACACAATGAAGGAATGAGAGAAGCTCCACTCATTGAAATGACACGTGCAATTTTACTCATGGAGTGAATGTGTGCAGTTCGATTGAGACAGTGCATGAAGCTTGTGGTATTCAATGAATGAGAGTAGCTGTACTCATTGAATTGACAAGTGTAGTCTCTTTGATTGAATGAACTTGTGCAGTTTGATTCATTCAGTAAGTTTCTTTCATAGAAACAATGAATAAGGTTTGATTCATTGAATCAATGTTTGAAGTTTGATTCAATGAATCAATGAATGCAGTTGGTTTCATTGAATCAAAGCGTTAAGCTTGACGCATTGAACGAAGCTCCACTCATTGATTTAAGACGTGCAATCAGTATCATTGAATGAATGCGTGTAGTTGTTTCATTGAATGCACATGCGCAGTAGGATTCAGTATATAACTGAGTTACGTTTGTACCATTGCAACAAGGAATAAGGTTTGATGCATTGAATCAATGATTGTAGTTTGATTCAATGATTGAATGAATGCACTAGAATGAAAGCGTTGAACTTGACACATAGCATGAATAAGAGAAGTTCTAATAGCAGGTGTCAAGGAGTGAATGTTTTGTAGTTTGATTGAGACAATGTTTGAAGCTTGTGTCTTTGAATGAATTAGAGGAGCTGTACTCATTGAATTGATAAGTGCAGTCGCTTTCATTGAATGAACGTGTGCAGTTTGATTCACTGAATAAGTGTGTTAAGTTTGTTTCATTGTTACGTCTGATTCCTTGGGGCAATCCTTGAAGTTTGATTCAATGAATGCAGTTTGAAATCGTTAAACTTGACATATTCAACGAATGAGAGAAGCTCTACTCATTGAATTAATACGTGCAGTCAGTTTCATTGAATGGATGCGTGCAGTTTGTTTCAGTGAATGAAAGCGTTAGCCTCGAAACATTGAATAAACGAGAAAGGCTGCACTTATTGAATTAAGAAGTGTAGTCAGTTTCATAGAATGAATGCATGCAGTTTCTTTCAATGAATGCATGGCCAAAACTCGATTCATTGGAAATGAATGTTTCTCAGCGAATGAATGATTGCAGTTTGGTTCATTGATTGAAAGAATGCAGTTAAATACATTCCATTAATGAGTGAAGTTTGCATAATTAAATCATTGAATTACATTCGAATCTTTGAGTCAATGATTGAAATATGAAATAATGAATGTGTGTATTCAGGTTGTTTCATTGAGTTAAAGAGTTAAGCTCGAGACATTGAATGAAAGAGAAATCCTCTACTCATTGAATCAACAGGTGCAGTTTGCTTCATGCACTAAACGTGTGTAGTTTGTTTGAACGAATCACTGCGCTAAGATTGTGGGTGTCAAGCAATGAGAGTACCTCTACCCATTCTGTTTCATTGTTTCATTGCAGTCTGTTTCATACATGCAGTTTGTTTCTTTGTATGAACGCGTGAAGTTTATTCCATTGAATGAATGGCAAATGCTCGATTCATTTGAAACTACTTGCAGTGTTTCTCATCGAATGAATGATTGCAGTTTGATTCATTGATTGAATGAATGCACTTATTTTCACCCCATAAATGAGTGAAGGTCGCATAATTAAATCAATAAATTACAATCGATTCTTTGAATCAAAGATTGAAATATGAACGAGTGAATGTAGGTTATTTCATCGAAAAAAGGGGTTATGCTCGAGACATTGAATGAACTAGAAAAACTACACTCGTAGAATGAACACGTGTAGTTTGCTTCTTTGTATCAATGCGTTAAGCTTGTGGCAGTAAACGAATGAGAGTACGTCTACTCATTGAATTATCATATGCAGTCTGTTTCATTGAATGAACGAGTGTAGTAATAAAAAGTTTGTTACATTGAAACAAGGAATAAAGGTATGATTCATGGAATCAATAATGGTACTTTGATTCAATGATTCAATGAATGCAGGTTGTTTCATTGAATTAAAGCGTTAAGCTTAACACATTGAAGGAATGAGAGAAGCTCCACTCATTGAAATGACACGTGCAATTTTACTCATGGAGTGAATGTGTGCAGTTCGATTGAGACAGTGCATGAAGCTTGTGGTATCCAAAGAATGAAAGTAGCTGTACTCATTGAATTGACACGTGTAGTCTCTTTGATTGAATGAACTTGTGCAGTTTGATTCATTCAGTAAGTTTCTTTCATAGAAACAATGAATAAGGTTTGATTCATTGAATCAATGTTTGAAGTTTGATTCAATGAATCAATGAATGCAGTTGGTTTCATTGAATCAAAGCGTTAAGCTTGACGCATTGAACGAAGCTCCACTCATTGATTTAAGACGTGCAATCAGTATCATTGAACGAATGCGTGTAGTTGTTTCATTGAATGCACATGCGCAGTAGGATTCAGTATATAACTGAGTTACGTTTGTTCCATTGCAACAAGGAATAAGGTTTGATGCATTGAATCAATGATTGTAGTTTGATTCAATGATTGAATGAATGCAGTAGAATGAAAGCGTTGAACTTGACACATAGCATGAATAAGAGAAGTTCTAATAGCAGGTGTCAAGGAGTGAACGTTTTGTAGTTTGATTGAGACAATGTTTGGAGCTTGTGGCTTTGAATGAATTAGAGGAGCTGTACTCATTGAATTGACAAGTGCAGTCTCTTTCATTGAATGAACGTGTGCAGTTTGATTCACTGAATAGGTGTTAAGTTTGTTTCATTGTTACGTCTGATTCCTTGGGGCAATCCTTGAAGTTTGATTCAATGAATGCAGTTTGAAATCGTTAAACTTGACATATTCAACGAATGAGAGAAGCTCTACTCATTGAATTAATACGTGCAGTCAGTTTCATTGAATGGATGCGTGCAGTTTGTTTCAGTGAATGAAAGCGTTAGCCTCGAGACATTGAATAAACGAGAAAGGCTGCACTTATTGAATTAAGAAGTGTCGTCAGTTTCATAGAATGAATGCATGCAGTTTCTTTCATTGAATGCATGGCCAAAACTCGATTCATTGGAAATGAATGTTTCTCAGCGAATGAATGATTGCAGTTTGGTTCATTGATTGAAAGAATGCAGTTAAATACATTCCATTAATGAGTGAAGTTTGCATAATTAAATCATTGAATTACATTCGAATCTTTGAGTCAATGATTGAAATATGAAATAATGAATGTGTGTATTCAGGTTGTTTCATTGAATTAAAGAGTTAAGCTCGAGACATTGAATGAAAGAGAAAACCTCTACTCATTGAATCAACAGGTGCAGTTTGCTTCATGCACTAAACGTGTGTAGTTTGTTTGAACGAATCACTGCGCTAAGATTGTGGGTGTCAAGCAATGAGAGTACCTCTACCCATTCTGTTTCATTGTTTCATTGCAGTCTGTTTCATACATGCAGTTTGTTTCATTGTATGAACGCGTGAAGTTTATTCCATTAAATGAATGGCAAATGCTCGATTCATTTGAAACTACTTGCAGTGTTTCTCATCGAATGAGTGATTGCAGTTTGATTCATTGATTGAATGAATGCACTTATTTTCACCCCATAAATGAGTGAAGGTCGCATTATCAAATCAATAAATTGCAATCGATTCTTTGAATCAAAGGTTGAAGAATGAACGAGTGAATGTAGGTTGTTTCATTGAAAAAAAGAGTTATGCTCGAGACATTGAATGAAAGAGAAAAACTACACTCGTAGAATGAACACGTGTAGTTTGCTTCTTTGTATCAATGCGTTAAGCTTGTGCCAGTAAACGAATGAGAGTACGTCTACTCATTGAATTATCATATGCAGTCTGTTTCATTGAATGAACGAGTGTAGTCATGAAAAGTTTGTTACATTGAAACAAGGAATAAAGGTATGATTCATGGAATCAATAATGGTACTTTGATTCAATGATTCAATGAATGCAGGTTGTTTCATTGAATTAAAGCGTTAAGCTTAACACAATGAAGGAATGAGAGAAGCTCCACTCATTGAAATGACACGTGCAATTTTACTCATGGAGTGAATGTGTGCAGTTCGATTGAGACAGTGCATGAAGCTTGTGGTATTCAATGAATGAGAGTAGCTGTACTCATTGAATTGACAAGTGTAGTCTCTTTGATTGAATGAACTTGTGCAGTTTGATTCATTCAGTAAGTTTCTTTCATAGAAACAATGAATAAGGTTTGATTCATTGAATCAATGTTTGAAGTTTGATTCAATGAATCAATGAATGCAGTTGGTTTCATTGAATCAAAGCGTTAAGCTTGACGCATTGAACGAAGCTCCACTCATTGTTTTAAGACGTGCAATCAGTATCATTGAATGAATGCGTGTAGTTGTTTCATTGAATGCACATGCGCAGTAGGATTCAGTATATAACTGAGTTACGTTTGTTCCATTGCAACAAGGAATAAGGTTTGATGCATTGAATCAATGATTGTAGTTTGATTCAATGATTGAATGAATGCAGTAGAATGAAAGCGTTGAACTTGACACATAGCATGAATAAGAGAAGTTCTAATAGCAGGTGTCAAGGAGTGAATGTTTTGTAGTTTGATTGAGACAATGTTTGAAGCTTGTGGCTTTGAATGAATTAGAGGAGCTGTACTCATTGAATTGACAAGTGCAGTCTCTTTCATTGAATGAACGTGTGCAGTTTGATTCACTGAATAAGTGTGTTAAGTTTGTTTCATTGTTACGTCTGATTCCTTGGGGCAATCCTTGAAGTTTGATTCAATGAATGCAGTTTGAAATCGTTAAACTTGACATATTCAACGAATGAGAGAAGCTCTACTCATTGAATTAATACGTGCAGTCAGTTTCATTGAATGGATGCGTACAGTTTGTTTCAGTGAATGAAAGCGTTAGCCTCGAGACATTGAATAAACGAGAAAGGCTGCACTTATTGAATTAAGAAGTGTAGTCAGTTTCATAGAATGAATGCATGCAGTTTCTTTCATTGAATGCATGGCCAAAACTCGATTCATTGGAAATGAATGTTTCTCAGCGAATGAATGATTGCAGTTTGGTTCATTGATTGAAAGAATGCAGTTAAATACATTCCATTAATGAGTGAAGTTTGCATAATTAAATCAATAAATTACAATCGATTCTTTGAATCAAAGATTGAAATATGAAATAATGAACGAGTGAATGTAGGTTGTTTCATTGATAAAAAGAGTTATGCTCGAGACACTGAATGAAAGAGAAAAACTACACTCGTAGAATGAACACGTGTAGTTTGCTTCTTTGTATCAATGCGTTAAGCTTGTGACAGTAAACGAATGAGAGTACGTCTACTCATTGAATTATCATATGCAGTCTGTTTCATTGAATGAACGAGTGTAGTAATGAAAAGTTTGTTACATTGAAACAAGGAATAAAGGTATGATTCATGGAATCAATAATGGTACTTTGATTCAATGATTCAATGATTGCAGGTTGTTTCATTGAATTAAAGCGTTAAGCTTAACACAATGAAGGAATGAGAGAAGCTCCACTCATTGAAATGACACGTGCAATTTTACTCATGGAGTGAATGTGTGCAGTTCGATTGAGACAGTGCATGAAGCTTGTGGTATTCAATGAATGAGAGTAGCTGTACTCATTGAATTGACAAGTGTAGTCTCTTTGATTGAATGAAATTGTGCAGTTTGATTCATTCAGTAAGTTTCTTTCATAGAAACAATGAATAAGGTTTGATTCATGGAATCAATGTTTGAAGTTTGAATCAATGTATCAATGAATGCAGTTGGTTTCAGTGAATCAAAGCGTTAAGCTTGACGTATTGAACGAAGCTCCACTCATTGATTTAAGACGTGCAATCAGTATCATTGAATGAATGCGTGTAGTTGTTTCATTGAATGCACATGCGCAGTAGGATTCAGTATATAACTGAGTTACGTTTGTACCATTGCAACAAGGAATAAGGTTTGATGCATTGAATCAATGATTGTAGTTTGATTCAATGATTGAATGAATACAGTAGAATGAAAGCGTTGAACTTGACACATAGCATGAATAAGAGAAGTTCTAATAGCAGGTGCATCTGGTTTCAAGGAGAGAAAGTTTTGTAGTTTGATTGAGACAATGTTTGAAGCTTGTGGCTTTGAATGAATTAGAGGAGCTGTACTCATTGAATTGACAAGTGCAGTCTCTTTCATTGAATGAACGTGTGCAGTTTGATTCACTGAATAAGTGTGTTAAGTTTGTTTCATTGTTACGTCTGATTCCTTGGGGCAATCCTTGAAGTTTGATTCAATGAATGCAGTTTGAAATCGTTAAACTTGACATATTCAACGAATGAGAGAAGCTCTACTCATTGAATTAATACGTGCAGTCAGTTTCATTGAATGGATGCGTGCAGTTTGTTTCAGTGAATGAAAGCGTTAGCCTCGAGACATTGAATAAACGAGAAAGGCTGCACTTATTCAATTAAGAAGTGTCGTCAGTTTCATAGAATGAATGCATGCAGTTTCTTTCATTGAATGCATGGCCAAAACTCGATTCATTGGAAATGAATGTTTCTCAGCGAATGAATGATTGCAGTTTGGTTCATTGATTGAAAGAATGCAGTTAAATACATTCCATTAATGAGTGAAGTTTGCATAATTAAATCATTGAATTACATTCGAATCTTTGAGTCAATGATTGAAATATGAAATAATGAATGTGTGTATGCAGATTGTTTCATTGAATTAAAGAGTTAAGCTCGAGACATTGAATGAAAGAGAAATCCTCTACTCATTGAATCAACAGGTGCAGTTTGCTTCATGCACTAAACGTGTGTAGTTTGTTTGAACGAATCACTGCGCTAAGATTGTGGGTGTCAAGCAATGAGAGTACCTCTACCCATTCTGTTTCATTGTTTCATTGCAGTCTGTTTCATACATGCAGTTTGTTTCTTTGTATGAACGCGTGAAGTTTATTCCATTGAATGAATGGCAAATGCTCGATTCATTTGAAACTACTTGCAGTGTTTCTCATCGAATGAATGATTGCAGTTTGATTCATTGATTGAATGAATGCACTTATTTTCACCCCATAAATGAGTGAAGGTCGCATAATTAAATCAATAAATTACAATCGATTCTTTGAATCAAAGATTGAAATATGAACGAGTGAATGTAGGTTATTTCATCGAAAAAAGGGGTTATGCTCGAGACATTGAATGAACTAGAAAAACTTCACTCGTAGAATGAACACGTGTAGTTTGCTTCTTTGTATCAATGCGTTAAGCTTGTGGCAGTAAACGAATGAGAGTACGTCTACTCATTGAATTATCATATGCAGTCTGTTTCATTGAATGAACGAGTGTAGTAATAAAAAGTTTGTTACATTGAAACAAGGAATAAAGGTATGATTCATGGAATCAATAATGGTACTTTGATTCAATGATTCAATGAATGCAGGTTGTTTCATTGAATTAAAGCGTTAAGCTTAACACATTGAAGGAATGAGAGAAGCTCCACTCATTGAAATGACACGTGCAATTTTACTCATGGAGTGAATGTGTGCAGTTCGATTGAGACAGTGCATGAAGCTTGTGGTATCCAAAGAATGAGAGTAGCTGTACTCATTGAATTGACACGTGTAGTCTCTTTGATTGAATGAACTTGTGCAGTTTGATTCATTCAGTAAGTTTCTTTCATAGAAACAATGAATAAGGTTTGATTCATTGAATCAATGTTTGAAGTTTGATTCAATGAATCAATGAATGCAGTTGGTTTCATTGAATCAAAGCGTTAAGCTTGACGCATTGAACGAAGCTCCACTCATTGATTTAAGACGTGCAATCAGTATCATTGAACGAATGCGTGTAGTTGTTTCATTGAATGCACATGCGCAGTAGGATTCAGTATATAACTGAGTTACGTTTGTTCCATTGCAACAAGGAATAAGGTTTGATGCATTGAATCAATGATTGTAGTTTGATTCAATGATTGAATGAATGCAGTAGAATGAAAGCGTTGAACTTGACACATAGCATGAATAAGAGAAGTTCTAATAGCAGGTGTCAAGGAGTGAACGTTTTGTAGTTTGATTGAGACAATGTTTGAAGCTTGTGGCTTTGAATGAATTAGAGGAGCTGTACTCATTGAATTGACAAGTGCAGTCTCTTTCATTGAATGAACGTGTGCAGTTTGATTCACTGAATAAGTGTGTTAAGTTTGTTTCATTGTTACGTCTGATTCCTTGGGGCAATCCTTGAAGTTTGATTCAATGAATGCAGTTTGAAATCGTTAAACTTGACATATTCAACGAATGAGAGAAGCTCTACTCATTGAATTAATACGTGCAGTCAGTTTCATTGAATGGATGCGTGCAGTTTGTTTCAGTGAATGAAAGCGTTAGCCTCGAGACATTGAATAAACGAGAAAGGCTGCACTTATTCAATTAAGAAGTGTCGTCAGTTTCATAGAATGAATGCATGCAGTTTCTTTCATTGAATGCATGGCCAAAACTCGATTCATTGGAAATGAATGTTTCTCAGCGAATGAATGATTGCAGTTTGGTTCATTGATTGAAAGAATGCAGTTAAATACATTCCATTAATGAGTGAAGTTTGCATAATTAAATCATTGAATTACATTCGAATCTTTGAGTCAATGATTGAAATATGAAATAATGAATGTGTGTATGCAGATTGTTTCATTGAATTAAAGAGTTAAGCTCGAGACATTGAATGAAAGAGAAATCCTCTACTCATTGAATCAACAGGTGCAGTTTGCTTCATGCACTAAACGTGTGTAGTTTGTTTGAACGAATCACTGCGCTAAGATTGTGGGTGTCAAGCAATGAGAGTACCTCTACCCATTCTGTTTCATTGTTTCATTGCAGTCTGTTTCATACATGCAGTTTGTTTCTTTGTATGAACGCGTGAAGTTTATTCCATTGAATGAATGGCAAATGCTCGATTCATTTGAAACTACTTGCAGTGTTTCTCATCGAATGAATGATTGCAGTTTGATTCATTGATTGAATGAATGCACTTATTTTCACCCCATAAATGAGTGAAGGTCGCATAATTAAATCAATAAATTACAATCGATTCTTTGAATCAAAGATTGAAATATGAACGAGTGAATGTAGGTTATTTCATCGAAAAAAGGGGTTATGCTCGAGACATTGAATGAACAAGAAAAACTTCACTCGTAGAATGAACACGTGTAGTTTGCTTCTTTGTATCAATGCGTTAAGCTTGTGGCAGTAAACGAATGAGAGTACGTCTACTCATTGAATTATCATATGCAGTCTGTTTCATTGAATGAACGAGTGTAGTAATGAAAAGTTTGTTACATTGAAACAAGGAATAAAGGTATGATTCATGGAATCAATAATGGTACTTTGATTCAATGATTCAATGAATGCAGGTTGTTTCATTGAATTAAAGCGTTAAGCTTAACACATTGAAGGAATGAGAGAAGCTCCACTCATTGAAATGACACGTGCAGTTTTACTCATGGAGTGAATGTGTGCAGTTCGATTGAGACAGTGCATGAAGCTTGTGGTATTCAATGAATGAGAGTAGCTGTACTCATTGAATTGACAAGTGTAGTCTCTTTGATTGAATGAACTTGTGCAGTTTGATTCATTCAGTAAGTTTCTTTCATAGAAACAATGAATAAGGTTTGATTCATTGAATCAATGTTTGAAGTTTGATTCAATGAATCAATGAATGCAGTTGGTTTCATTGAATCAAAGCGTTAAGCTTGACGCATTGAACGAAGCTCCACTCATTGTTTTAAGACGTGCAATCAGTATCATTGAATGAATGCGTGTAGTTGTTTCATTGAATGCACATGCGCAGTAGGATTCAGTATATAACTGAGTTACGTTTGTTCCATTGCAACAAGGAATAAGGTTTGATGCATTGAATCAATGATTGTAGTTTGATTCAATGATTGAATGAATGCAGTAGAATGAAAGCGTTGAACTTGACACATAGCATGAATAAGAGAAGTTCTAATAGCAGGTGTCAAGGAGTGAATGTTTTGTAGTTTGATTGAGACAATGTTTGAAGCTTGTGGCTTTGAATGAATTAGAGGAGCTGTACTCATTGAATTGACAAGTGCAGTCTCTTTCATTGAATGAACGTGTGCAGTTTGATTCACTGAATAAGTGTGTTAAGTTTGTTTCATTGTTACGTCTGATTCCTTGGGGCAATCCTTGAAGTTTGATTCAATGAATGCAGTTTGAAATCGTTAAACTTGACATATTCAACGAATGAGAGAAGCTCTACTCATTGAATTAATACGTGCAGTCAGTTTCATTGAATGGATGCGTACAGTTTGTTTCAGTGAATGAAAGCGTTAGCCTCGAGACATTGAATAAACGAGAAAGGCTGCACTTATTGAATTAAGAAGTGTAGTCAGTTTCATAGAATGAATGCATGCAGTTTCTTTCATTGAATGCATGGCCAAAACTCGATTCATTGGAAATGAATGTTTCTCAGCGAATGAATGATTGCAGTTTGGTTCATTGATTGAAAGAATGCAGTTAAATACATTCCATTAATGAGTGAAGTTTGCATAATTAAATCAATAAATTACAATCGATTCTTTGAATCAAAGATTGAAATATGAAATAATGAACGAGTGAATGTAGGTTGTTTCATTGAAAAAAGAGTTATGCTCGAGACACTGAATGAAAGAGAAAAACTACACTCGTAGAATGAACACGTGTAGTTTGCTTCTTTGTATCAATGCGTTAAGCTTGTGACAGTAAACGAATGAGAGTACGTCTACTCATTGAATTATCATATGCAGTCTGTTTCATTGAATGAACGAGTGTAGTAATGAAAAGTTTGTTACATTGAAACAAGGAATAAAGGTATGATTCATGGAATCAATAATGGTACTTTGATTCAATGATTCAATGAATGCAGGTTGTTTCATTGAATTAAAGCGTTAAGCTTAACACAATGAAGGAATGAGAGAAGCTCCACTCATTGAAATGACACGTGCAATTTTACTCATGGAGTGAATGTGTGCAGTTCGATTGAGACAGTGCATGAAGCTTGTGGTATTCAATGAATGAGAGTAGCTGTACTCATTGAATTGACAAGTGTAGTCTCTTTGATTGAATGAAATTGTGCAGTTTGATTCATTCAGTAAGTTTCTTTCATAGAAACAATGAATAAGGTTTGATTCATGGAATCAATGTTTGAAGTTTGAATCAATGTATCAATGAATGCAGTTGGTTTCAGTGAATCAAAGCGTTAAGCTTGACGTATTGAACGAAGCTCCACTCATTGATTTAAGACGTGCAATCAGTATCATTGAATGAATGCGTGTAGTTGTTTCATTGAATGCACATGCGCAGTAGGATTCAGTATATAACTGAGTTACGTTTGTACCA
This sequence comes from Hemiscyllium ocellatum, assembly GCF_020745735.1. Classification (NCBI taxonomy): domain Eukaryota; kingdom Metazoa; phylum Chordata; class Chondrichthyes; order Orectolobiformes; family Hemiscylliidae; genus Hemiscyllium; species Hemiscyllium ocellatum. Next base: position 76,858 of record NW_026867709.1, on the reverse strand, counting down.
TTGCAACAAGGAATAAGGTTTGATGCATTGAATCAATGATTGTAGTTTGATTCAATGATTGAATGAATACAGTAGAATGAAAGCGTTGAACTTGACACATAGCATGAATAAGAGAAGTTCTAATAGCAGGTGCATCTGGTTTCAAGGAGAGAAAGTTTTGTAGTTTGATTGAGACAATGTTTGAAGCTTGTGGCTTTGAATGAATTAGAGGAGCTGTACTCATTGAATTGACAAGTGCAGTCTCTTTCATTGAATGAACGTGTGCAGTTTGATTCACTGAATAAGTGTGTTAAGTTTGTTTCATTGTTACGTCTGATTCCTTGGGGCAATCCTTGAAGTTTGATTCAATGAATGCAGTTTGAAATCGTTAAACTTGACATATTCAACGAATGAGAGAAGCTCTACTCATTGAATTAATACGTGCAGTCAGTTTCATTGAATGGATGCGTGCAGTTTGTTTCAGTGAATGAAAGCGTTAGCCTCGAGACATTGAATAAACGAGAAAGGCTGCACTTATTCAATTAAGAAGTGTCGTCAGTTTCATAGAATGAATGCATGCAGTTTCTTTCATTGAATGCATGGCCAAAACTCGATTCATTGGAAATGAATGTTTCTCAGCGAATGAATGATTGCAGTTTGGTTCATTGATTGAAAGAATGCAGTTAAATACATTCCATTAATGAGTGAAGTTTGCATAATTAAATCATTGAATTACATTCGAATCTTTGAGTCAATGATTGAAATATGAAATAATGAATGTGTGTATGCAGATTGTTTCATTGAATTAAAGAGTTAAGCTCGAGACATTGAATGAAAGAGAAATCCTCTACTCATTGAATCAACAGGTGCAGTTTGCTTCATGCACTAAACGTGTGTAGTTTGTTTGAACGAATCACTGCGCTAAGATTGTGGGTGTCAAGCAATGAGAGTACCTCTACCCATTCTGTTTCATTGTTTCATTGCAGTCTGTTTCATACATGCAGTTTGTTTCTTTGTATGAACGCGTGAAGTTTATTCCATTGAATGAATGGCAAATGCTCGATTCATTTGAAACTACTTGCAGTGTTTCTCATCGAATGAATGATTGCAGTTTGATTCATTGATTGAATGAATGCACTTATTTTCACCCCATAAATGAGTGAAGGTCGCATAATTAAATCAATAAATTACAATCGATTCTTTGAATCAAAGATTGAAATATGAACGAGTGAATGTAGGTTATTTCATCGAAAAAAGGGGTTATGCTCGAGACATTGAATGAACTAGAAAAACTTCACTCGTAGAATGAACACGTGTAGTTTGCTTCTTTGTATCAATGCGTTAAGCTTGTGGCAGTAAACGAATGAGAGTACGTCTACTCATTGAATTATCATATGCAGTCTGTTTCATTGAATGAACGAGTGTAGTAATGAAAAGTTTGTTACATTGAAACAAGGAATAAAGGTATGATTCATGGAATCAATAATGGTACTTTGATTCAATGATTCAATGAATGCAGGTTGTTTCATTGAATTAAAGCGTTAAGCTTAACACATTGAAGGAATGAGAGAAGCTCCACTCATTGAAATGACACGTGCAATTTTACTCATGGAGTGAATGTGTGCAGTTCGATTGAGACAGTGCATGAAGCTTGTGGTATCCAAAGAATGAGAGTAGCTGTACTCATTGAATTGACACGTGTAGTCTCTTTGATTGAATGAACTTGTGCAGTTTGATTCATTCAGTAAGTTTCTTTCATAGAAACAATGAATAAGGTTTGATTCATTGAATCAATGTTTGAAGTTTGATTCAATGAATCAATGAATGCAGTTGGTTTCATTGAATCAAAGCGTTAAGCTTGACGCATTGAACGAAGCTCCACTCATTGATTTAAGACGTGCAATCAGTATCATTGAACGAATGCGTGTAGTTGTTTCATTGAATGCACATGCGCAGTAGGATTCAGTATATAACTGAGTTACGTTTGTTCCATTGCAACAAGGAATAAGGTTTGATGCATTGAATCAATGATTGTAGTTTGATTCAATGATTGAATGAATGCAGTAGAATGAAAGCGTTGAACTTGACACATAGCATGAATAAGAGAAGTTCTAATAGCAGGTGTCAAGGAGTGAACGTTTTGTAGTTTGATTGAGACAATGTTTGAAGCTTGTGGCTTTGAATGAATTAGAGGAGCTGTACTCATTGAATTGACAAGTGCAGTCTCTTTCATTGAATGAACGTGTGCAGTTTGATTCACTGAATAAGTGTGTTAAGTTTGTTTCATTGTTACGTCTGATTCCTTGGGGCAATCCTTGAAGTTTGATTCAATGAATGCAGTTTGAAATCGTTAAACTTGACATATTCAACGAATGAGAGAAGCTCTACTCATTGAATTAATACGTGCAGTCAGTTTCATTGAATGGATGCGTGCAGTTTGTTTCAGTGAATGAAAGCGTTAGCCTCGAGACATTGAATAAACGAGAAAGGCTGCACTTATTCAATTAAGAAGTGTCGTCAGTTTCATAGAATGAATGCATGCAGTTTCTTTCATTGAATGCATGGCCAAAACTCGATTCATTGGAAATGAATGTTTCTCAGCGAATGAATGATTGCAGTTTGGTTCATTGATTGAAAGAATGCAGTTAAATACATTCCATTAATGAGTGAAGTTTGCATAATTAAATCATTGAATTACATTCGAATCTTTGAGTCAATGATTGAAATATGAAATAATGAATGTGTGTATGCAGATTGTTTCATTGAATTAAAGAGTTAAGCTCGAGACATTGAATGAAAGAGAAATCCTCTACTCATTGAATCAACAGGTGCAGTTTGCTTCATGCACTAAACGTGTGTAGTTTGTTTGAACGAATCACTGCGCTAAGATTGTGGGTGTCAAGCAATGAGAGTACCTCTACCCATTCTGTTTCATTGTTTCATTGCAGTCTGTTTCATACATGCAGTTTGTTTCTTTGTATGAACGCGTGAAGTTTATTCCATTGAATGAATGGCAAATGCTCGATTCATTTGAAACTACTTGCAGTGTTTCTCATCGAATGAATGATTGCAGTTTGATTCATTGATTGAATGAATGCACTTATTTTCACCCCATAAATGAGTGAAGGTCGCATAATTAAATCAATAAATTACAATCGATTCTTTGAATCAAAGATTGAAATATGAACGAGTGAATGTAGGTTATTTCATCGAAAAAAGGGGTTATGCTCGAGACATTGAATGAACTAGAAAAACTTCACTCGTAGAATGAACACGTGTAGTTTGCTTCTTTGTATCAATGCGTTAAGCTTGTGGCAGTAAACGAATGAGAGTACGTCTACTCATTGAATTATCATATGCAGTCTGTTTCATTGAATGAACGAGTGTAGTAATGAAAAGTTTGTTACATTGAAACAAGGAATAAAGGTATGATTCATGGAATCAATAATGGTACTTTGATTCAATGATTCAATGAATGCAGGTTGTTTCATTGAATTAAAGCGTTAAGCTTAACACATTGAAGGAATGAGAGAAGCTCCACTCATTGAAATGACACGTGCAATTTTACTCATGGAGTGAATGTGTGCAGTTCGATTGAGACAGTGCATGAAGCTTGTGGTATCCAAAGAATGAGAGTAGCTGTACTCATTGAATTGACACGTGTAGTCTCTTTGATTGAATGAACTTGTGCAGTTTGATTCATTCAGTAAGTTTCTTTCATAGAAACAATGAATAAGGTTTGATTCTTTGAATCAATGTTTGAAGTTTGATTCAATGAATCAATGAATGCAGTTGGTTTCATTGAATCAAAGCGTTAAGCTTGACGCATTGAACGAAGCTCCACTCATTGATTTAAGACGTGCAATCAGTATCATTGAACGAATGCGTGTAGTTGTTTCATTGAATGCACATGCGCAGTAGGATTCAGTATATAACTGAGTTACGTTTGTTCCATTGCAACAAGGAATAAGGTTTGATGCATTGAATCAATGATTGTAGTTTGATTCAATGATTGAATGAATGCAGTAGAATGAAAGCGTTGAACTTGACACATAGCATGAATAAGAGAAGTTCTAATAGCAGGTGTCAAGGAGTGAACGTTTTGTAGTTTGATTGAGACAATGTTTGGAGCTTGTGGCTTTGAATGAATTAGAGGAGCTGTACTCATTGAATTGACAAGTGCAGTCTCTTTCATTGAATGAACGTGTGCAGTTTGATTCACTGAATAGGTGTTAAGTTTGTTTCATTGTTACGTCTGATTCCTTGGGGCAATCCTTGAAGTTTGATTCAATGAATGCAGTTTGAAATCGTTAAACTTGACATATTCAACGAATGAGAGAAGCTCTACTCATTGAATTAATACGTGCAGTCAGTTTCATTGAATGGATGCGTGCAGTTTGTTTCAGTGAATGAAAGCGTTAGCCTCGAGACATTGAATAAACGAGAAAGGCTGCACTTATTGAATTAAGAAGTGTCGTCAGTTTCATAGAATGAATGCATGCAGTTTCTTTCATTGAATGCATGGCCAAAACTCGATTCATTGGAAATGAATGTTTCTCAGCGAATGAATGATTGCAGTTTGGTTCATTGATTGAAAGAATGCAGTTAAATACATTCCATTAATGAGTGAAGTTTGCATAATTAAATCATTGAATTACATTCGAATCTTTGAGTCAATGATTGAAATATGAAATAATGAATGTGTGTATTCAGGTTGTTTCATTGAATTAAAGAGTTAAGCTCGAGACATTGAATGAAAGAGAAAACCTCTACTCATTGAATCAACAGGTGCAGTTTGCTTCATGCACTAAACGTGTGTAGTTTGTTTGAACGAATCACTGCGCTAAGATTGTGGGTGTCAAGCAATGAGAGTACCTCTACCCATTCTGTTTCATTGTTTCATTGCAGTCTGTTTCATACATGCAGTTTGTTTCATTGTATGAACGCGTGAAGTTTATTCCATTAAATGAATGGCAAATGCTCGATTCATTTGAAACTACTTGCAGTGTTTCTCATCGAATGAGTGATTGCAGTTTGATTCATTGATTGAATGAATGCACTTATTTTCACCCCATAAATGAGTGAAGGTCGCATTATCAAATCAATAAATTGCAATCGATTCTTTGAATCAAAGGTTGAAGTATGAACGAGTGAATGTAGGTTGTTTCATTGAAAAAAAGAGTTATGCTCGAGACATTGAATGAAAGAGAAAAACTACACTCGTAGAATGAACACGTGTAGTTTGCTTCTTTGTATCAATGCGTTAAGCTTGTGCCAGTAAACGAATGAGAGTACGTCTACTCATTGAATTATCATATGCAGTCTGTTTCATTGAATGAACGAGTGTAGTCATGAAAAGTTTGTTACATTGAAACAAGGAATAAAGGTATGATTCATGGAATCAATAATGGTACTTTGATTCAATGATTCAATGAATGCAGGTTGTTTCATTGAATTAAAGCGTTAAGCTTAACACAATGAAGGAATGAGAGAAGCTCCACTCATTGAAATGACACGTGCAATTTTACTCATGGAGTGAATGTGTGCAGTTCGATTGAGACAGTGCATGAAGCTTGTGGTATTCAATGAATGAGAGTAGCTGTACTCATTGATTTGACAAGTGTAGTCTCTTTGATTGAATGAACTTGTGCAGTTTGATTCATTCAGTAAGTTTCTTTCATAGAAACAATGAATAAGGTTTGATTCATTGAATCAATGTTTGAAGTTTGATTCAATGAATCAATGAATGCAGTTGGTTTCATTGAATCAAAGCGTTAAGCTTGACGCATTGAACGAAGCTCCACTCATTGTTTTAAGACGTGCAATCAGTATCATTGAATGAATGCGTGTAGTTGTTTCATTGAATGCACATGCGCAGTAGGATTCAGTATATAACTGAGTTACGTTTGTTCCATTGCAACAAGGAATAAGGTTTGATGCATTGAATCAATGATTGTAGTTTGATTCAATGATTGAATGAATGCAGTAGAATGAAAGCGTTGAACTTGACACATAGCATGAATAAGAGAAGTTCTAATAGCAGGTGTCAAGGAGTGAATGTTTTGTAGTTTGATTGAGACAATGTTTGAAGCTTGTGGCTTTGAATGAATTAGAGGAGCTGTACTCATTGAATTGACAAGTGCAGTCTCTTTCATTGAATGAACGTGTGCAGTTTGATTCACTGAATAAGTGTGTTAAGTTTGTTTCATTGTTACGTCTGATTCCTTGGGGCAATCCTTGAAGTTTGATTCAATGAATGCAGTTTGAAATCGTTAAACTTGACATATTCAACGAATGAGAGAAGCTCTACTCATTGAATTAATACGTGCAGTCAGTTTCATTGAATGGATGCGTACAGTTTGTTTCAGTGAATGAAAGCGTTAGCCTCGAGACATTGAATAAACGAGAAAGGCTGCACTTATTGAATTAAGAAGTGTAGTCAGTTTCATAGAATGAATGCATGCAGTTTCTTTCATTGAATGCATGGCCAAAACTCGATTCATTGGAAATGAATGTTTCTCAGCGAATGAATGATTGCAGTTTGGTTCATTGATTGAAAGAATGCAGTTAAATACATTCCATTAATGAGTGAAGTTTGCATAATTAAATCAATAAATTACAATCGATTCTTTGAATCAAAGATTGAAATATGAAATAATGAACGAGTGAATGTAGGTTGTTTCATTGATAAAAAGAGTTATGCTCGAGACACTGAATGAAAGAGAAAAACTACACTCGTAGAATGAACACGTGTAGTTTGCTTCTTTGTATCAATGCGTTAAGCTTGTGACAGTAAACGAATGAGAGTACGTCTACTCATTGAATTATCATATGCAGTCTGTTTCATTGAATGAACGAGTGTAGTAATGAAAAGTTTGTTACATTGAAACAAGGAATAAAGGTATGATTCATGGAATCAATAATGGTACTTTGATTCAATGATTCAATGAATGCAGGTTGTTTCATTGAATTAAAGCGTTAAGCTTAACACAATGAAGGAATGAGAGAAGCTCCACTCATTGAAATGACACGTGCAATTTTACTCATGGAGTGAATGTGTGCAGTTCGATTGAGACAGTGCATGAAGCTTGTGGTATTCAATGAATGAGAGTAGCTGTACTCATTGAATTGACAAGTGTAGTCTCTTTGATTGAATGAAATTGTGCAGTTTGATTCATTCAGTAAGTTTCTTTCATAGAAACAATGAATAAGGTTTGATTCATGGAATCAATGTTTGAAGTTTGAATCAATGTATCAATGAATGCAGTTGGTTTCAGTGAATCAAAGCGTTAAGCTTGACGTATTGAACGAAGCTCCACTCATTGATTTAAGACGTGCAATCAGTATCATTGAATGAATGCGTGTAGTTGTTTCATTGAATGCACATGCGCAGTAGGATTCAGTATATAACTGAGTTACGTTTGTACCATTGCAACAAGGAATAAGGTTTGATGCATTGAATCAATGATTGTAGTTTGATTCAATGATTGAATGAATACAGTAGAATGAAAGCGTTGAACTTGACACATAGCATGAATAAGAGAAGTTCTAATAGCAGGTGCATCTGGTTTCAAGGAGAGAAAGTTTTGTAGTTTGATTGAGACAATGTTTGAAGCTTGTGGCTTTGAATGAATTAGAGGAGCTGTACTCATTGAATTGACAAGTGCAGTCTCTTTCATTGAATGAACGTGTGCAGTTTGATTCACTGAATAAGTGTGTTAAGTTTGTTTCATTGTTACGTCTGATTCCTTGGGGCAATCCTTGAAGTTTGATTCAATGAATGCAGTTTGAAATCGTTAAACTTGACATATTCAACGAATGAGAGAAGCTCTACTCATTGAATTAATACGTGCAGTCAGTTTCATTGAATGGATGCGTGCAGTTTGTTTCAGTGAATGAAAGCGTTAGCCTCGAGACATTGAATAAACGAGAAAGGCTGCACTTATTCAATTAAGAAGTGTCGTCAGTTTCATAGAATGAATGCATGCAGTTTCTTTCATTGAATGCATGGCCAAAACTCGATTCATTGGAAATGAATGTTTCTCAGCGAATGAATGATTGCAGTTTGGTTCATTGATTGAAAGAATGCAGTTAAATACATTCCATTAATGAGTGAAGTTTGCATAATTAAATCATTGAATTACATTCGAATCTTTGAGTCAATGATTGAAATATGAAATAATGAATGTGTGTATGCAGGTTGTTTCATTGAATTAAAGAGTTAAGCTCGAGACATTGAATGAAAGAGAAAACCTCTACTCATTGAATCAACAGGTGCAGTTTGCTTCATGCACTAAACGTGTGTAGTTTGTTTGAACGAATCACTGCGCTAAGATTGTGGGTGTCAAGCAATGAGAGTACCTCTACCCATTCTGTTTCATTGTTTCATTGCAGTCTGTTTCATACATGCAGTTTGTTTCATTGTATGAACGCGTGAAGTGTATTCCATTAAATGAATGGCAAATGCTCGATTCATTTGAAACTACTTGCAGTGTTTCTCATCGAATGAGTGATTGCAGTTTGATTCATTGATTGAATGAATGCACTTATTTTCACCCCATAAATGAGTGAAGGTCGCATTATCAAATCAATAAATTGCAATCGATTCTTTGAATCAAAGGTTGAAGTATGAACGAGTGAATGTAGGTTGTTTCATTGAAAAAAAGAGTTATGCTCGAGACATTGAATGAAAGAGAAAAACTACACTCGTAGAATGAACACGTGTAGTTTGCTTCTTTGTATCAATGCGTTAAGCTTGTGCCAGTAAACGAATGAGAGTACGTCTACTCATTGAATTATCATATGCAGTCTGTTTCATTGAATGAACGAGTGTAGTCATGAAAAGTTTGTTACATTGAAACAAGGAATAAAGGTATGATTCATGGAATCAATAATGGTACTTTGATTCAATGATTCAATGAATGCAGGTTGTTTCATTGAATTAAAGCGTTAAGCTTAACACAATGAAGGAATGAGAGAAGCTCCACTCATTGAAATGACACGTGCAATTTTACTCATGGAGTGAATGTGTGCAGTTCGATTGAGACAGTGCATGAAGCTTGTGGTATTCAATGAATGAGAGTAGCTGTACTCATTGAATTGACAAGTGTAGTCTCTTTGATTGAATGAACTTGTGCAGTTTGATTCATTCAGTAAGTTTCTTTCATAGAAACAATGAATAAGGTTTGATTCATTGAATCAATGTTTGAAGTTTGATTCAATGAATCAATGAATGCAGTTGGTTTCATTGAATCAAAGCGTTAAGCTTGACGCATTGAACGAAGCTCCACTCATTGTTTTAAGACGTGCAATCAGTATCATTGAATGAATGCGTGTAGTTGTTTCATTGAATGCACATGCGCAGTAGGATTCAGTATATAACTGAGTTACGTTTGTTCCATTGCAACAAGGAATAAGGTTTGATGCATTGAATCAATGATTGTAGTTTGATTCAATGATTGAATGAATGCAGTAGAATGAAAGCGTTGAACTTGACACATAGCATGAATAAGAGAAGTTCTAATAGCAGGTGTCAAGGAGTGAATGTTTTGTAGTTTGATTGAGACAATGTTTTAAGCTTGTGGCTTTGAATGAATTAGAGGAGCTGTACTCATTGAATTGACAAGTGCAGTCTCTTTCATTGAATGAACGTGTGCAGTTTGATTCACTGAATAAGTGTGTTAAGTTTGTTTCATTGTTACGTCTGATTCCTTGGGGCAATCCTTGAAGTTTGATTCAATGAATGCAGTTTGAAATCGTTAAACTTGACATATTCAACGAATGAGAGAAGCTCTACTCATTGAATTAATACGTGCAGTCAGTTTCATTGAATGGATGCGTACAGTTTGTTTCAGTGAATGAAAGCGTTAGCCTCGAGACATTGAATAAACGAGAAAGGCTGCACTTATTGAATTAAGAAGTGTAGTCAGTTTCATAGAATGAATGCATGCAGTTTCTTTCATTGAATGCATGGCCAAAACTCGATTCATTGGAAATGAATGTTTCTCAGCGAATGAATGATTGCAGTTTGGTTCATTGATTGAAAGAATGCAGTTAAATACATTCCATTAATGAGTGAAGTTTGCATAATTCAATCAATAAATTACAATCGATTCTTTGAATCAAAGATTGAAATATGAAATAATGAACGAGTGAATGTAGGTTGTTTCATTGAAAAAAAGAGTTATGCTCGAGACACTGAATGAAAGAGAAAAACTACACTCGTAGAATGAACACGTGTAGTTTGCTTCTTTGTATCAATGCGTTAAGCTTGTGACAGTAAACGAATGAGAGTACGTCTACTCATTGAATTATCATATGCAGTCTGTTTCATTGAATGAACGAGTGTAGTAATGAAAAGTTTGTTACATTGAAACAAGGAATAAAGGTATGATTCATGGAATCAATAATGGTACTTTGATTCAATGATTCAATGAATGCAGGTTGTTTCATTGAATTAAAGCGTTAAGCTTAACACAATGAAGGAATGAGAGAAGCTCCACTCATTGAAATGACACGTGCAATTTTACTCATGGAGTGAATGTGTGCAGTTCGATTGAGACAGTGCATGAAGCTTGTGGTATTCAATGAATGAGAGTAGCTGTACTCATTGAATTGACAAGTGTAGTCTCTTTGATTGAATGAAATTGTGCAGTTTGATTTATTCAGTAAGTTTCTTTCATAGAAACAATGAATAAGGTTTGATTCATGGAATCAATGTTTGAAGTTTGAATCAATGTATCAATGAATGCAGTTGGTTTCAGTGAATCAAAGCGTTAAGCTTGACGTATTGAACGAAGCTCCACTCATTGATTTAAGACGTGCAATCAGTATCATTGAATGAATGCGTGTAGTTGTTTCATTGAATGCACATGCGCAGTAGGATTCAGTATATAACTGAGTTACGTTTGTTCCATTGCAACAAGGAATAAGGTTTGATGCATTGAATCAATGATTGTAGTTTGATTCAATGATTGAATGAATACAGTAGAATGAAAGCGTTGAACTTGACACATAGCATGAATAAGAGAAGTTCTAATAGCAGGTGCATCTGGTTTCAAGGAGAGAATGTTTTGTAGTTTGATTGAGACAATGTTTGAAGCTTGTGGCTTTGAATGAATTAGAGGAGCTGTACTCATTGAATTGACAAGTGCAGTCTCTTTCATTGAATGAACGTGTGCAGTTTGATTCACTGAATAAGTGTGTTAAGTTTGTTTCATTGTTACGTCTGATTCCTTGGGGCAATCCTTGAAGTTTGATTCAATGAATGCAGTTTGAAATCGTTAAACTTGACATATTCAACGAATGAGAGAAGCTCTACTCATTGAATTAATACGTGCAGTCAGTTTCATTGAATGGATGCGTGCAGTTTGTTTCAGTGAATGAAAGCGTTAGCCTCGAGACATTGAATAAACGAGAAAGGCTGCACTTATTGAATTAAGAAGTGTAGTCAGTTTCATAGAATGAATGCATGCAGTTTCTTTCATTGAATGCATGGCCAAAACTCGATTCATTGGAAATGAATGTTTCTCAGCGAATGAATGATTGCAGTTTGGTTCATTGATTGAAAGAATGCAGTTAAATACATTCCATTAATGAGTGAAGTTTGCATAATTAAATCATTGAATTACATTCGAATCTTTGAGTCAATGATTGAAATATGAAATAATGAATGTGTGTATTCAGGTTGTTTCATTGAATTAAAGAGTTAAGCTCGAGACATTGAATGAAAGAGAAAACCTCTACTCATTGAATCAACAGGTGCAGTTTGCTTCATGCACTAAACGTGTGTAGTTTGTTTGAACGAATCACTGCGCTAAGATTGTGGGTGTCAAGCAATGAGAGTACCTCTACCCTTTCTGTTTCATTGTTTCATTGCAGTCTGTTTCATACATGCAGTTTGTTTCATTGTATGAACGCGTGAAGTGTATTCCATTAAATGAATGGCAAATGCTCGATTCATTTGAAACTACTTGCAGTGTTTCTCATCGAATGAGTGATTGCAGTTTGATTCATTGATTGAATGAATGCACTTATTTTCACCCCATAAATGAGTGAAGGTCGCATAATTAAATCAATGAATTACAATCGATTCTTTGAATCAAAGGTTGAAATATGAACGAGTGAATGTAGGTTGTTTCATTGAAAAAAAGAGTTATGCTCGAGACATTGAATGAAAGAGAAAAACTACACTCGAAGAATGAACACGTGTAGTTTGCTTCTTTGTATCAATGCGTTAAGCTTGTGGCAGTAAACGAATGAGAGTACGTCTACTCATTGAATTATCATATGCAGTCTGTTTCATTGAATGAACGAGTGTAGTAATGAAAAGTTTGTTACATTGAAACAAGGAATAAAGGTATGATTCATGGAATCAATAATGGTACTTTGATTCAATGATTCAATGAATGCAGGTTGTTTCATTGAATTAAAGCGTTAAGCTTAACACAATGAAGGAATGAGAGAAGCTCCACTCATTGAAATGACACGTGCAATTTTACTCATGGAGTGAATGTGTGCAGTTCGATTGAGACAGTGCATGAAGCTTGTGGTATTCAATGAATGAGAGTAGCTGTACTCATTGAATTGACAAGTGTAGTCTCTTTGATTGAATGAACTTGTGCAGTTTGATTCATTCAGTAAGTTTCTTTCATAGAAACAATGAATAAGGTTTGATTCATTGAATCAATGTTTGAAGTTTGATTCAATGAATCAATGAATGCAGTTGGTTTCATTGAATCAAAGCGTTAAGCTTGACGCATTGAACGAAGCTCCACTCATTGTTTTAAGACGTGCAATCAGTATCATTGAATGAATGCGTGTAGTTGTTTCATTGAATGCACATGCGCAGTAGGATTCAGTATATAACTGAGTTACGTTTGTACCATTGCAACAAGGAATAAGGTTTGATGCATTGAATCAATGATTGTAGTTTGATTCAATGATTGAATGAATGCAGTAGAATGAAAGCGTTGAACTTGACACATAGCATGAATAAGAGAAGTTCTAATAGCAGGTGCATCTGGTTTCAAGGAGAGAATGTTTTGTAGTTTGATTGAGACAATGTTTGAAGCTTGTGGCTTTGAATGAATTAGAGGAGCTGTACTCATTGAATTGACAAGTGCAGTCTCTTTCATTGAATGAACGTGTGCAGTTTGATTCACTGAATAAGTGTGTTAAGTTTGTTTCATTGTTACGTCTGATTCCTTGGGGCAATCCTTGAAGTTTGATTCAATGAATGCAGTTTGAAATCGTTAAACTTGACATATTCAACGAATGAGAGAAGCTCTACTCATTGAATTAATACGTGCAGTCAGTTTCATTGAATGGATGCGTGCAGTTTGTTTCAGTGAATGAAAGCGTTAGCCTCGAAACATTGAATAAACGAGAAAGGCTGCACTTATTGAATTAAGAAGTGTCGTCAGTTTCATAGAATGAATGCATGCAGTTTCTTTCAATGAAGGCATGGCCAAAACTCGATTCATTGGAAATGAATGTTTCTCAGCGAATGAATGATTGCAGTTTGGTTCATTGATTGAAAGAATGCAGTTAAATACATTCCATTAATGAGTGAAGTTTGCATAATTAAATCATTGAATTACATTCGAATCTTTGAGTCAATGATTGAAATATGAAATAATGAATGTGTGTATGCAGGTTGTTTCATTGAATTAAAGAGTTAAGCTCGAGACATTGAATGAAAGAGAAAACCTCTACTCATTGAATCAACAGGTGCAGTTTGCTTCATGCACTAAACGTGTGTAGTTTGTTTGAACGAATCACTGCGCTAAGATTGTGGGTGTCAAACAATGAGAGTACCTCTACCCATTCTGTTTCATTGTTTCATTGCAGTCTGTTTCATACATGCAGATTGTTTCATTGTATGAACGCGTGAAGTGTATTCCATTAAATGAATGGCAAATGCTCGATTCATTTGAAACTACTTGCAGTGTTTCTCATCGAATGAGTGATTGCAGTTTGATTCATTGATTGAATGAATGCACTTATTTTCACCCCATAAATGAGTGAAGGTCGCATAATTAAATCAATAAATTACAATCGATTCTTTGAATCAAAGGTTGAAATATGAACGAGTGAATGTAGGTTGTTTCATTGAAAAAAAGAGTTATGCTCGAGACACTGAATGAAAGAGAAAAACTACACTCGTAGAATGAACACGTGTAGTTTGCTTCTTTGCATCAATGCGTTAAGCTTGTGACAGTAAACGAATGAGAGTACGTCTACTCATTGAATTATCATATGCAGTCTGTTTCATTGAATGAACGAGTGTCGTCATGAAAAGTTTGTTACATTGAAACAAGGAATAAAGGTATGATTCATGGAATCAATAATGGTACTTTGATTCAATGATTCAATGAATGCAGGTTGTTTCATTGAATTAAAGCGTTAAGCTTAACACAATGAAGGAATGAGAGAAGCTCCACTCATTGAAATGACACGTGCAATTTTACTCATGGAGTGAATGTGTGCAGTTCGATTGAGACAGTGCATGAAGCTTGTGGTATTCAATGAATGAGAGTAGCTGTACTCATTGAATTGACAAGTGTAGTCTCTTTGATTGAATGAACTTGTGCAGTTTGATTCATTCAGTAAGTTTCTTTCATAGAAACAATGAATAAGGTTTGATTCATTGAATCAATGTTTGAAGTTTGATTCAATGAATCAATGAATGCAGTTGGTTTCATTGAATCAAAGCGTTAAGCTTGACGCATTGAACGAAGCTCCACTCATTGTTTTAAGACGTGCAATCAGTATCATTGAATGAATGCGTGTAGTTGTTTCATTGAATGCACATGCGCAGTAGGATTCAGTATATAACTGAGTTACGTTTGTTCCATTGCAACAAGGAATAAGGTTTGATGCATTGAATCAATGATTGTAGTTTGATTCAATGATTGAATGAATGCAGTAGTATGAAAGCGTTGAACTTGACACATAGCATGAATAAGAGAAGTTCTAATAGCAGGTGTCAAGGAGTGAATGTTTTGTAGTTTGATTGAGACAATGTTTGAAGCTTGTGGCTTTGAATGAATTAGAGGAGCTGTACTCATTGAATTGACAAGTGCAGTCTCTTTCATTGAATGAACGTGTGCAGTTTGATTCACTGAATAAGTGTGTTAAGTTTGTTTCATTGTTACGTCTGATTCCTTGGGGCAATCCTTGAAGTTTGATTCAATGAATGCAGTTTGAAATCGTTAAACTTGACATATTCAACGAATGAGAGAAGCTCTACTCATTGAATTAATACGTGCAGTCAGTTTCATTGAATGGATGCGTGCAGTTTGTTTCAGTGAATGAAAGCGTTAGCCTCGAAACATTGAATAAACGAGAAAGGCTGCACTTATTGAATTAAGAAGTGTCGTCAGTTTCATAGAATGAATGCATGCAGTTTCTTTCAATGAAGGCATGGCCAAAACTCGATTCATTGGAAATGAATGTTTCTCAGCGAATGAATGATTGCAGTTTGGTTCATTGATTGAAAGAATGCAGTTAAATACATTCCATTAATGAGTGAAGTTTGCATAATTAAATCATTGAATTACATTCGAATCTTTGAGTCAATGATTGAAATATGAAATAATGAATGTGTGTATGCAGGTTGTTTCATTGAATTAAAGAGTTAAGCTCGAGACATTGAATGAAAGAGAAAACCTCTACTCATTGAATCAACAGGTGCAGTTTGCTTCATGCACTAAACGTGTGTAGTTTGTTTGAACGAATCACTGCGCTAAGATTGTGGGTGTCAAACAATGAGAGTACGTCTACCCATTCTGTTTCATTGTTTCATTGCAGTCTGTTTCATACATGCAGATTGTTTCATTGTATGAACGCGTGAAGTGTATTCCATTAAATGAATGGCAAATGCTCGATTCATTTGAAACTACTTGCAGTGTTTCTCATCGAATGAGTGATTGCAGTTTGATTCATTGATTGAATGAATGCACTTATTTTCACCCCATAAATGAGTGAAGGTCGCATAATTAAATCAATAAATTACAATCGATTCTTTGAATCAAAGGTTGAAATATGAACGAGTGAATGTAGGTTGTTTCATTGAAAAAAAGAGTTATGCTCGAGACACTGAATGAAAGAGAAAAACTACACTCGTAGAATGAACACGTGTAGTTTGCTTCTTTGCATCAATGCGTTAAGCTTGTGACAGTAAACGAATGAGAGTACGTCTACTCATTGAATTATCATGTGCAGTCTGTTTCATTGAATGAACGAGTGTCGTCATGAAAAGTTTGTTACATTGAAACAAGGAATAAAGGTATGATTCATGGAATCAATAATGGTACTTTGATTCAATGATTCAATGAATGCAGGTTGTTTCATTGAATTAAAACGTTAAGCTTAACACAATGAAGGAATGAGAGAAGCTCCACTCATTGAAATGACACGTGCAATTTTACTCATGGAGTGAATGTGTGCAGTTCGATTGAGACAGTGCATGAAGCTTGTGGTATTCAATGAATGAGAGCAGCTGTACTCATTGAATTGACAAGTGTAGTCTCTTTGATTGAATGAACTTGTGCAGTTTGATTCATTCAGTAAGTTTCTTTCATAGAAACAATGAATAAGGTTTGATTCATTGAATCAATGTTTGAAGTTTGATTCAATGAATCAATGAATGCAGTTGGTTTCATTGAATCAAAGCGTTAAGCTTGACGCATTGAACGAAGCTCCACTCATTGATTTAAGACGTGCAATCAGTATCATTGAATGAATGCGTGTAGTTGTTTCATTGAATGCACATGCGCAGTAGGATTCAGTATATAACTGAGTTACGTTTGTACCATTGCAACAAGGAATAAGGTTTGATGCATTGAATCAATGATTGTAGTTTGATTCAATGATTGAATGAATGCAGTAGAATGAAAGCGTTGAACTTGACACATAGCATGAATAAGAGAAGTTCTAATAGCAGGTGTCAAGGAGTTAATGTTTTGTAGTTTGATTGAGACAATGTTTGAAGCTTGTGGCTTTGAATGAATTAGAGGAGCTGTACTCATTGAATTGACAAGTGCAGTCTCTTTCATTGAATGAACGTGTGCAGTTTGATTCACTGAATAGGTGTTAAGTTTGTTTCATTGTTACGTCTGATTCCTTGGGGCAATCCTTGAAGTTTGATTCAATGAATGCAGTTTGAAATCGTTAAACTTGACATATTCAACGAATGAGAGAAGCTCTACTCATTGAATTAATACGTGCAGTCAGTTTCATTGAATGGATGCGTGCAGTTTGTTTCAGTGAATGAAAGCGTTAGCCTCGAAACATTGAATAAACGAGAAAGGCTGCACTTATTGAATTAAGAAGTGTCGTCAGTTTCATAGAATGAATGCATGCAGTTTCTTTCAATGAATGCATGGCCAAAACTCGATTCATTGGAAATGAATGTTTCTCAGCGAATGAATGATTGCAGTTTGGTTCATTGATTGAAAGAATGCAGTTAAATACATTCCATTAATGAGTGAAGTTTGCATAATTAAATCATTGAATTACATTCGAATCTTTGAGTCAATGATTGAAATATGAAATAATGAATGTGTGTATTCAGGTTGTTTCATTGAGTTAAAGAGTTAAGCTCGAGACATTGAATGAAAGAGAAAACCTCTACTCATTGAATCAACAGGTGCAGTTTGCTTCATGCACTAAATGTGTGTAGTTTGTTTGAACGAATCACTGCGCTAAGTTTGTGGGTGTCAAGCAATGAGAGTACCTCTACCCATTCTGTTTCATTGTTTCATTGCAGTCTGTTTCATACATGCAGTTTGTTTCTTTGTATGAACGCGTGAAGTTTATTCCATTGAATGAATGGCAAATGCTCGATTCATTTGAAACTACTTGCAGTGTTTCTCATCGAATGAATGATTGCAGTTTGATTCATTGATTGAATGAATGCACTTATTTTCACCCCATAAATGAGTGAAGGTCGCATAATTAAATCAATAAATTACAATCGATTCTTTGAATCAAAGATTGAAATATGAAATAATAAACGAGTGAATGTAGGTTGTTTCATTGAAAAAAAAGTTTTGCTCGAGACATTGAATGAAAGAGAAAAACTACACTCGTAGAATGAACACGTGTAGTTTGCTTCTTTGTATCAATGCGTTCAGCTTGTGGCAGCAAACGAATGAGAGTACGTCTACTCATTGAATTATCATGTGCAGTCTGTTTCATTGAATGAACGAGTGTAGTAATAAAATGTTTGTTACATTGAAACAAGGAATAAAGGTATGATTCATGGAATCAATAATGGTACTTTGATTCAATGATTCAATGAATGCAGGTTGTTTCATTGAATTAAAGCGTTAAGCTTAACACATTGAAGGAATGAGAGAAGCTCCACTCATTGAAATGACACGTGCAATTTTACTCATGGAGTGAATGTGTGCAGTTCGATTGAGACAGTGCATGAAGCTTGTGGTATTCAATGAATGAGAGTAGCTGTACTCATTGAATTGACAAGTGTAGTCTCTTTGATTGAATGAACTTGTGCAGTTTGATTCATTCAGTAAGTTTCTTTCATAGAAACAATGAATAAGGTTTGATTCATTGAATCAATGTTTGAAGTTTGATTCAATGTATCAATGAATGCAGTTGGTTTCAGTGAATCAAAGCGTTAAGCTTGACGCATTGAACGAAGCTCCACTCATTGATTTAAGACGTGCAATCAGTATCATTGAATGAATGCGTGTAGTTGTTTCATTGAATGCACATGCGCAGTAGGATTCAGTATATAACTGAGTTACGTTTGTACCATTGCAACAAGGAATAAGGTTTGATGCATTGAATCAATGATTGTAGTTTGATTCAATGATTGAATGAATGCAGTAGAATGAAAGCGTTGAACTTGACACATAGCATGAATAAGAGAAGTTCTAATAGCAGGTGCATCTGGTTTCAAGGAGAGAATGTTTTGTAGTTTGATTGAGACAATGTTTGAAGCTTGTGGCTTTGAATGAATTAGAGGAGCTGTACTCATTGAATTGACAAGTGCAGTCTCTTTCATTGAATGAACGTGTGCAGTTTGATTCACTGAATAAGTGTGTTAAGTTTGTTTCATTGTTACGTCTGATTCCTTGGGGCAATCCTTGAAGTTTGATTCAATGAATGCAGTTTGAAATCGTTAAACTTGATATATTCAACGAATGAGAGAAGCTCTACTCATTGAATTAATACGTGCAGTCAGTTTCATTGAATGGATGCGTACAGTTTGTTTCAGTGAATGAAAGCGTTAGCCTCGAGACATTGCATAAACGAGAAAGGCTGCACTTATTGAATTAAGAAGTGTAGTCAGTTTCATAGAATGAATGCATGCAGTTTCTTTCATTGAATGCATGGCCAAAACTCGATTCATTGGAAATGAATGTTTCTCAGCGAATGAATGATTGCAGTTTGGTTCATTGATTGAAAGAATGCAGTTAAATACATTCCATTAATGAGTGAAGTTTGCATAATTAAATCATTGAATTACATTCGAATCTTTGAGTCAATGATTGAAATATGAAATAATGAATGTGTGTATGCAGGTTGTTTCATTGAAGTATAGAGTTAAGCTCGAGACATTGAATGAAAGAGAAAACCTCTACTCATTGAATCAACAGGTGCAGTTTGCTTCATGCACTAAACGTGTGTAGTTTGTTTGAACGAATCACTGCGCTAAGATTGTGGGTGTCAAGCAATGAGAGTACCTCTACCCATTCTGTTTCATTGTTTCATTGCAGTCTGTTTCATACATGCAGTTTGTTTCATTGTATGAACGCGTGAAGTGTATTCCATTAAATGAATGGCAAATGCTCGATTCATTTGAAACTACTTGCAGTGTTTCTCATCGAATGAGTGATTGCAGTTTGATTCATTGATTGAATGAATGCACTTATTTTCACCCCATAAATGAGTGAAGGTCGCATAATTAAATCAATAAATTACAATCGATTCTTTGAATCAAAGGTTGAAATATGAACGAGTGAATGTAGGTTGTTTCATTGAAAAAAAGAGTTATGCTCGAGACACTGAATGAAAGAGAAAAACTACACTCGTAGAATGAACACGTGTAGTTTGCTTCTTTGTATCAATGCGTTAAGCTTGTGACAGTAAACGAATGAGAGTACGTCTACTCATTGAATTATCATATGCAGTCTGTTTCATTGAATGAACGAGTGTAGTCATGAAAAGTTTGTTACATTGAAACAAGGAATAAAGGTATGATTCATGGAATCAATAATGGTACTTTGATTCAATGATTCAATGAATGCAGGTTGTTTCATTGAATTAAAGCGTTAAGCTTAACACAATGAAGGAATGAGAGAAGCTCCACTCATTGAAATGACACGTGCAATTTTACTCATGGAGTGAATGTGTGCAGTTCGATTGAGACAGTGCATGAAGCTTGTGGTATTCAATGAATGAGAGTAGCTGTACTCATTGAATTGACAAGTGTAGTCTCTTTGATTGAATGAACTTGTGCAGTTTGATTCATTCAGTAAGTTTCTTTCATAGAAACAATGAATAAGGTTTGATTCATTGAATCAATGTTTGAAGTTTGATTCAATGAATCAATGAATGCAGTTGGTTTCATTGAATCAAAGCGTTAAGCTTGACGCATTGAACGAAGCACCACTCATTGATTTAAGACGTGCAATCAGTATCATTGAATGAATGCGTGTAGTTGTTTCATTGAATGCACATGCGCAGTAGGATTCAGTATATAACTGAGTTACGTTTGTTCCATTGCAACAAGGAATAAGGTTTGATGCATTGAATCAATGATTGTAGTTTGATTCAATGATTGAATGAATGCAGTAGAATGAAAGCGTTGAACTTGACACATAGCATGAATAAGAGAAGTTCTAATAGCAGGTGTCAAGGAGTGAATGTTTTGTAGTTTGATTGAGACAATGTTTGAAGCTTGTGGCTTTGAATGAATTAGAGGAGCTGTACTCATTGAATTGACAAGTGCAGTCTCTTTCATTGAATGAACGTGTGCAGTTTGATTCACTGAATAAGTGTGTTAAGTTTGTTTCATTGTTACGTCTGATTCCTTGGGGCAATCCTTGAAGTTTGATTCAATGTATGCAGTTTGAAATCGTTAAACTTGACATATTCAACGAATGAGAGAAGCTCTACTCATTGAATTAATACGTGCAGTCAGTTTCATTGAATGCATGCTTGCAGTTTGTTTCAGTGAATGAAAGCGTTAGCCTCGAGACTTTGAATAAACGAGAAAGGCTGCACTTATTGAATTAAGAAGTGTCGTCAGTTTCATAGAATGAATGCATGCAGTTTCTTTCATTGAATGCATGGCCAAAACTCGATTCATTGGAAATGAATGTTTCTCAGCGAATGAATGATTGCAGTTTGGTTCATTGATTGAAAGAATGCAGTTAAATACATTCCATTAATGAGTGAAGTTTGCATAATTAAATCATTGAATTACATTCGTAATCTTTGAGTCAATGATTGAAATATGAAATAATGAATGTGTGTATGCAGGTTGTTTCATTGAATTAAAGAGTTAAGCTCGAGACATTGAATGAAAGAGAAAACCTCTACTCATTGAATCAACAGGTGCAGTTTGCTTCATGCACTAAATGTGTGTAGTTTGTTTGAACGAATCACTGCGCTAAGATTGTGGGTGTCAAGCAATGAGAGTACCTCTACCCATTCTGTTTCATTGTTTCATTGCAGTCTGTTTCATACATGAAGTTTGTTTCATTGTATGAACGCGTGAAGTTTATTCCATTGAATGAATGGCAAATGCTCGATTCATTTGAAACTACTTGCAGTGTTTCTCATCGAATGAATGATTGCTGTTTGATTCATTGATTGAATGAATGCACTTATTTTCACCCCATAAATGAGTGAAGGTCGCATAATTAAATCAATAAATTACAATCGATTCTTTGAATCAAAGATTGAAATATGAAATAATGAACGAGTGAATGTAGGTTGTTTCATTGTAAAAAAGAGTTATGCTCGAGACATTGAATGAAAGAGAAAAACTACACTCGTAGAATGAACACGTGTAGTTTGCTTCTTTGTATCAATGCGTTCAGCTTGTGGCAGTAAACGAATGAGAGTACGTCTACTCATTGAATTATCATGTGCAGTCTGTTTCATTGAATGAACGAGTGTAGTAATAAAATGTTTGTTACATTGAAACAAGGAATAAAGGTATGATTCATGGAATCAATAATGGTACTTTGATTCAATGATTCAATGAATGCAGGTTGTTTCATTGAATTAAAGCGTTAAGCTTAACACATTGAAGGAATGAGAGAAGCTCCACTCATTGAAATGACACGTGCAATTTTACTCATGGAGTGAATGTGTGCAGTTCGATTGAGACAGTGCATGAAGCTTGTGGTATTCAATGAATGAGAGTAGCTGTACTCATTGAATTGACAAGTGTAGTCTCTTTGATTGAATGAACTTGTGCAGTTTGATTCATTCAGTAAGTTTCTTTCATAGAAACAATGAATAAGGTTTGATTCATTGAATCAATGTTTGAAGTTTGATTCAATGTATCAATGAATGCAGTTGGTTTCAGTGAATCAAAGCGTTAAGCTTGACGCATTGAACGAAGCTCCACTCATTGATTTAAGACGTGCAATCAGTATCATTGAATGAATGCGTGTAGTTGTTTCATTGAATGCACATGCGCAGTAGGATTCAGTATATAACTGAGTTACGTTTGTACCATTGCAACAAGGAATAAGGTTTGATGCATTGAATCAATGATTGTAGTTTGATTCAATGATTGAATGAATGCAGTAGAATGAAAGCGTTGAACTTGACACATAGCATGAATAAGAGAAGTTCTAATAGCAGGTGTCAAGGAGTGAATGTTTTGTAGTTTGATTGAGACAATGTTTGAAGCTTGTGGCTTTGAATGAATTAGAGGAGCTGTACTCATTGAATTGACAAGTGCAGTCTCTTTCATTGAATGAACGTGTGCAGTTTGATTCACTGAATAAGTGTGTTAAGTTTGTTTCATTGTTACGTCTGATTCCTTGGGGCAATCCTTGAAGTTTGATTCAATGAATGCAGTTTGAAATCGTTAAACTTGACATATTCAACGAATGAGAGAAGCTCTACTCATTGAATTAATACGTGCAGTCAGTTTCATTGAATGGATGCGTGCAGTTTGTTTCAGTGAATGAAAGCGTTAGCCTCGAGACATTGAATAAACGAGAAAGGCTGCACTTATTGAATTAAGAAGTGTCGTCAGTTTCATAGAATGAATGCATGCAGTTTCTTTCATTGAATGCATGGCCAAAACTCGATTCATTGGAAATGAATGTTTCTCAGCGAATGAATGATTGCAGTTTGGTTCATTGATTGAAAGAATGCAGTTAAATACATTCCATTAATGAGTGAAGTTTGCATAATTAAATCATTGAATTACATTCGAATCTTTGAGTCAATGATTGAAATATGAAATAATGAATGTGTGTATGCAGGTTGTTTCATTGAATTAAAGAGTTAAGCTCGAGACATTGAATGAAAGAGAAAACCTCTACTCATTGAATCAACAGGTGCAGTTTGCTTCATGCACTAAACGTGTGTAGTTTGTTTGAACGAATCACTGCGCTAAGATTGTGGGTGTCAAGCAATGAGAGTACCTCTACCCATTCTGTTTCATTGTTTCATTGCAGTCTGTTTCATACATGCAGTTTGTTTCATTGTATGAACGCGTGAAGTGTATTCCATTAAATGAATGGCAAATGCTCGATTCATTTGAAACTACTTGCAGTGTTTCTCATCGAATGAGTGATTGCAGTTTGATTCATTGATTGAATGAATGCACTTATTTTCACCCCATAAATGAGTGAAGGTCGCATAATTAAATCAATAAATTACAATCGATTCTTTGAATCAAAGGTTGAAATATGAACGAGTGAATGTAGGTTGTTTCATCGAAAAAAGGGGTTATGCTCGAGACATTGAATGAAAGAGAAAAACTACACTCGTAGAATGAACACGTGTAGTTTGCTTCTTTGTATCAATGCGTTAAGCTTGTGGCAGTAAACGAATGAGAGTACGTCTACTCATTGAATTATCATATGCAGTCTGTTTCATTGAATGAACGAGTGTAGTAATAAAAAGTTTGTTACATTGAAACAAGGAATAAAGGTATGATTCATGGAATCAATAATGGTACTTTGATTCAATGATTCAATGAATGCAGGTTGTTTCATTGAATTAAAGCGTTAAGCTTAACACATTGAAGGAATGAGAGAAGCTCCACTCATTGATATGACACGTGCAATTTTACTCATTGAGTGAATGTGTGCAGTTCGATTGAGACAGTGCATGAAGCTTGTGGTATCCAAAGAATGAGAGTAGCTGTACTCATTGAATTGACAAGTGTAGTCTCTTTGATTGAATGAACTTGTGCAGTTTGATTCATTCAGTAAGTTTCTTTCATAGAAATAATGAATAAGGTTTGATTCATTGAATCAATGTTTGAAGTTTGATTCAATGAATCAATGAATGCAGTTGGTTTCAGTGAATCAAAGCGTTAAGCTTGACGCATTGAACGAAGCTCCACTCATTGATTTAAGACGTGCAATCAGTATCATTGAACGAATGCGTGTAGTTGTTTCATTGAATGCACATGCGCAGTAGGATTCAGAATATAACTGAGTAACGTTTGTTCCATTGCAACAAGGAATAAGGTTTGATGCATTGAATCAATGATTGTAGTTTGATTCAATGATTGAATGAATGCAGTAGAATGAAAGCGTTGAACTTGACACATAGCATGAATAAGAGAAGTTCTAATAGCAGGTGTCAAGGAGTGAATGTTTTGTAGTTTGATTGAGACAATGTTTGAAGCTTGTGGCTTTGAATGAATTAGAGGAGCTGTACTCATTGAATTGACAAGTGCAGTCTCTTTCATTGAATGAACGTGTGCAGTTTGATTCACTGAATAGGTGTTAAGTTTGTTTCATTGTTACGTCTGATTCCTTGGGGCAATCCTTGAAGTTTGATTCAATGAATGCAGTTTGAATTCGTTAAACTTGACATATTCAACGAATGAGAGAAGCTCTACTCATTGAATTAATACGTGCAGTCAGTTTCATTGAATGGATGCGTGCAGTTTGTTTCAGTGAATGAAAGCGTTAGCCTCGAGACATTGAATAAACGAGAAAGGCTGCACTTATTGAATTAAGAAGTGTCGTCAGTTTCATAGAATGAATGCATGCAGTTTCTTTCATTGAATGCATGGCCAAAACTCGATTCATTGGAAATGAATGTTTCTCAGCGAATGAATGATTGCAGTTTGGTTCATTGATTGAAAGAATGCAGTTAAATACATTCCATTAATGAGTGAAGTTTGCATAATTAAATCATTGAATTACATTCGAATCTTTGAGTCAATGATTGAAATATGAAATAATGAATGTGTGTATGCAGGTTGTTTCATTGAATTAAAGAGTTAAGCTCGAGACATTGAATGAAAGAGAAAACCTCTACTCATTGAATCAACAGGTGCAGTTTGCTTCATGCACTAAACGTGCGTAGTTTGTTTGAACGAATCACTGCGCTAAGATTGTGGGTGTCAAGCAATGAGAGTACCTCTACCCATTCTGTTTCATTGTTTCATTGCAGTCTGTTTCATACATGCAGTTTGTTTCATTGTATGAACGCGTGAAGTTTATTCCATTGAATGAATGGCAAATGCTCGATTCATTTGAAACTACTTGCAGTGTTTCTCATCGAATGAATGATTGCAGTTTGATTCATTGATTGAATGAATGCACTTATTTTCACCCCATAAACGAGTGAAGGTCGCATAATTAAATCAATAAATTACAATCGATTCTTTGAATCAAAGATTGAAATATGAAATAATGAACGAGTGAATGTAGGTTGTTTCATTGAAAAAAAGAGTTATGCTCGAGACATTGAATGAAAGAGAAAAACTACACTCGTAGAATGAACACGTGTAGTTTGCTTCTTTGTATCAATGCGTTAAGCTTGTGGCAGTAAACGAATGAGAGTACGTCTACTCATTGAATTATCATGTGCAGTCTGTTTCATTGAATGAACGAGTGTAGTAATAAAAAGTTTGTTACATTGAAACAAGGAATAAAGGTATGATTCATGGAATCAATAATGGTACTTTGATTCAATGATTCAATGAATGCAGGTTGTTTCATTGAATTAAAGCGTTAAGCATAACACATTGAGGGAATGAGAGAAGCTCCACTCATTGAAATGACACGTGCAATTTTACTCATGGAGTGAAGTTCGATTGAGACAGTGCATGAAGCTTGTGGTATTCAATGAATGAGAGTAGCTGTACTCATTGAATTGACAAGTGTAGTCTCTTTGATTGAATGAACTTGTGCAGTTTGATTCATTCAGTAAGTTTCTTTCATAGAAACAATGAATAAGGTTTGATTCATTGAATCAATGTTTGAAGTTTGATTCAATGAATCAATGAATGCAGTTGGTTTCATTGAATCAAAGCGTTAAGCTTGACGCATTGAACGAAGCTCCACTCATTGATTTAAGACGTGCAATCAGTATCATTGAACGAATGCGTGTAGTTGTTTCATTGAATGCACATGCGCAGTAGGATTCAGTATATAACTGAGTTACGTTTGTTCCATTGCAACAAGGAATAAGGTTTGATGCATTGAAACAAGGAATAAAGGTATGATTCATGGAATCAATAATGGTACTTTGATTCAATGAGTCAATGAATGCAGGTTGTTTCATTGAATTAAAGCGTTAAGCATAACACATTGAGGGATTGTAGTTTGATTCAATGATTGAATGAATGCAGTAGAATGAAAGCGTTGAACTTGACACATAGCATGAATAAGAGAAGTTCTAATGATTCATGGAATCAATAATGGTTCTTTGATTCAATGATTCAATGAATGCAGGTTGTTTCATTGAATTAAAGCGTTAAGCATAACACATTGAGGGAATGAGAGAAGCTCCACTCATTGAAATGACACGTGCAATTTTACTCATGGAGTGAAGTTCGATTGAGACAGTGCATGAAGCTTGTGGTATTCAATGAATGAGAGTAGCTGTACTCATTGAATTGACAAGTGTAGTCTCTTTGATTGAATGAACTTGTGCAGTTTGATTCATTCAGTAAGTTTCTTTCATAGAAACAATGAATAAGGTTTGATTCATTGAATCAATGTTTGAAGTTTGATTCAATGAATCAACGAATGCAGTTGGTTTCATTGAATCAAAGAGTTAAGCTTGACGCATTGAACGAAGCTCCACTCATTGATTTAAGACGTGCAATCAGTATCATTGAATGAATGCGTGTAGTTGTTACATTGAATGCACATGCGCAGTAGGATTCAGTATATAACTGAGTTACGTTTGTTCCATTGCAACAAGGAATAAGGTTTGATGCATTGAATCAATGATTGTAGTTTGATTCAATGATTGAATGAATGCAGTAGAATGAAAGCGTTGAACTTGACACATAGCATGAATAAGAGAAGTTCTAATAGCAGGTGTCAAGGAGTGAATGTTTTGTAGTTTGATTGAGACAATGTTTGAAGCTTGTGGCTTTGAATGAATTAGAGGAGCTGTACTCATTGAATTGACAAGTGCAGTCTCTTACATTGAATGAACGTGTGCAGTTTGATTCACTGAATAAGTGTGTTAAGTTTGTTTCATTGTTACGTCTGATTCCTTGGGGCAATCCTTGAAGTTTGATTCAATGAATGCAGTTTGAAATCGTTAAACTTGACATATTCAACGAATGAGAGAAGCTCTACTCATTGAATTAATACGTGCAGTCAGTTTCATTGAATGGATGCGTGCAGTTTGTTTCAGTGAATGAAAGCGTTAGCCTCGAGACATTGAATAAACGAGAAAGGCTGCACTTATTGAATTAAGAAGTGTAGTCAGTTTCATAGAATGAATGCATGCAGTTTCTTTCAATGAAGGCATGGCCAAAACTCGATTCATTGGAAATGAATGTTTCTCAGCGAATGAATGATTGCAGTTTGGTTCATTGATTGAAAGAATGCAGTTAAATACATTCCATTAATGAGTGAAGTTTGCATAATTAAATCATTGAATTACATTCGAATCTTTGAGTCAATGATTGAAATATGAAATAATGAATGTGTGTATGCAGGTTGTTTCATTGAATTAAAGAGTTAAGCTCGAGACATTGAATGAAAGAGAAAACCTCTACTCATTGAATCAACAGGTGCAGTTTGCTTCATGCACTAAACGTGTGTAGTTTGTTTGAACGAATCACTGCGCTAAGATTGTGGGTGTCAAGCAATGAGAGTACCTCTACCCATTCTGATTCATTGTTTCATTGCAGTCTGTTTCATACATGCAGTTTGTTTCATTGTATGAACGCGTGAAGTTTATTCCATTGAATGAATGGCAAATGCTCGATTCATTTGAAACTACTTGCAGTGTTCCTCATCGAATGAATGATTGCAGTTTGATTCATTGATTGAATGAATGCACTTATTTTCACCCCATAAACGAGTGAAGGTCGCATAATTAAATCAATAAATTACAATCGATTCTTTGAATCAAAGATTGAAATATGAAATAATGAACGAGTGAATGTAGGTTGTTTCATTGAAAAAAAGAGTTATGCTCGAGACATTGAATGAAAGAGAAAAACTACACTCGTAGAATGAACACGTGTAGTTTGCTTCTTTGTATCAATGCGTTAAGCTTGTGGCAGTAAACGAATGAGAGTACGTCTACTCATTGAATTATCATGTGCAGTCTGTTTCATTGAATGAACGAGTGTAGTAATAAAAAGTTTGTTACATTGAAACAAGGAATAAAGGTATGATTCATGGAATCAATAATGGTACTTTGATTCAATGATTCAATGAATGCAGGTTGTTTCATTGAATTAAAGCGTTAAGCATAACACATTGAGGGAATGAGAGAAGCTCCACTCATTGAAATGACACGTGCAATTTTACTCATGGAGTGAAGTTCGATTGAGACAGTGCATGAAGCTTGTGGTATTCAATGAATGAGAGTAGCTGTACTCATTGAATTGACAAGTGTATTCTCTTTGATTGAATGAACTTGTGCAGTTTGATTCATTCAGTAAGTTTCTTTCATAGAAACAATGAATAAGGTTTGATTCATTAAATCAATGTTTGAAGTTTGATTCAATGAATCAACGAATGCAGTTGGTTTCATTGAATCAAAGAGTTAAGCTTGACGCATTGAACGAAGCTCCACTCATTGATTTAAGACGTGCAATCAGTATCATTGAATGAATGCGTGTCGTTGTTTCATTGAATGCACATGCGCAGTAGGATTCAGTATATAACTGAGTTACGTTTGTTCCATTGCAACAAGGAATAAGGTTTGATGCATTGAATCAATGATTGTAGTTTGATTCAATGATTGAATGAATGCAGTAGAATGAAAGCGTTGAACTTGACACATAGCATGAATAAGAGAAGTTCTAATAGCAGGTGTCAAGGAGTGAATGTTTTGTAGTTTGATTGAGACAATGTTTGAAGCTTGTGGCTTTGAATGAATTAGAGGAGCTGTACTCATTGAATTGACAAGTGCAGTCTCTTACATTGAATGAACGTGTGCAGTTTGATTCACTGAATAAGTGTGTTAAGTTTGTTTCATTGTTACGTCTGATTCCTTGGGGCAATCCTTGAAGTTTGATTCAATGAATGCAGTTTGAAATCGTTAAACTTGACATATTCAACGAATGAGAGAAGCTCTACTCATTGAATTAATACGTGCAGTCAGTTTCATTGAATGGATGCGTGCAGTTTGTTTCAGTGAATGAAAGCGTTAGCCTCGAAACATTGAATAAACGAGAAAGGCTGCACTTATTGAATTAAGAAGTGTCGTCAGTTTCATAGAATGAATGCATGCAGTTTCTTTCAATGAATGCATGGCCAAAACTCGATTCATTGGAAATGAATGTTTCTCAGCGAATGAATGATTGCAGTTTGATTCATTGATTGAATGAATGCACTTATTTTCACCCCATAAATGAGTGAAGGTCGCATAATTAAATCAATAAATTACAATCGATTCTTTGAATCAAAGATTGAAATATGAAATAATAAACGAGTGAATGTAGGTTGTTTCATTGAAAAAAAAGTTATGCTCGAGACATTGAATGAAAGAGAAAAACTACACTCGTAGAATGAACACGTGTAGTTTGCTTCTTTGTATCAATGCGTTCAGCTTGTGGCAGCAAACGAATGAGAGTACGTCTACTCATTGAATTATCATGTGCAGTCTGTTTCATTGAATGAACGAGTGTAGTAATAAAATGTTTGTTACATTGAAACAAGGAATAAAGGTATGATTCATGGAATCAATAATGGTACTTTGATTCAATGATTCAATGAATGCAGGTTGTTTCATTGAATTAAAGCGTTAAGCTTAACACATTGAAGGAATGAGAGAAGCTCCACTCATTGAAATGACACGTGCAATTTTACTCATGGAGTGAATGTGTGCAGTTCGATTGAGACAGTGCATGAAGCTTGTGGTATTCAATGAATGAGAGTAGCTGTACTCATTGAATTGACAAGTGTAGTCTCTTTGATTGAATGAACTTGTGCAGTTTGATTCATTCAGTAAGTTTCTTTCATAGAAACAATGAATAAGGTTTGATTCATTGAATCAATGTTTGAAGTTTGATTCAATGTATCAATGAATGCAGTTGGTTTCAGTGAATCAAAGCGTTAAGCTTGACGCATTGAACGAAGCTCCACTCATTGATTTAAGACGTGCAATCAGTATCATTGAATGAATGCGTGTAGTTGTTTCATTGAATGCACATGCGCAGTAGGATTCAGTATATAACTGAGTTACGTTTGTACCATTGCAACAAGGAATAAGGTTTGATGCATTGAATCAATGATTGTAGTTTGATTCAATGATTGAATGAATGCAGTAGAATGAAAGCGTTGAACTTGACACATAGCATGAATAAGAGAAGTTCTAATAGCAGGTGCATCTTGTTTCAAGGAGTGAATGTTTTGTAGTTTGATTGAGACAATGTTTGAAGCTTGTGGCTTTGAATGAATTAGAGGAGCTGTACTCATTGAATTGACAAGTGCAGTCTCTTTCATTGAATGAACGTGTGCAGTTTGATTCACTGAATAAGTGTGTTAAGTTTGTTTCATTGAAACAATGATTCATGAAACGTTTGATTCCTTGGGGCAATCCTTGAAGTTTGATTCAATGAATGCAGTTTGAAATCGTTAAACTTGACATATTCAACGAATGAGAGAAGCTCTACTCATTGAATTAATACGTGCAGTCAGTTTCATTGAATGGTTGCATGCAGTTTGTTTCAGTGAATGAAAGCGTTAGCCTCGAGACATTGAATAAACGAGAAAGGCTGCACTTATTGAATTAAGAAGTGTAGTCAGTTTCATAGAATGAATGCATGCAGTTTCTTTCATTGAATGCATGGCCAAAACTCGATTCATTGGAAATGAATGTTTCTCAGCGAATGAATGATTGCAGTTTGGTTCATTGATTGAAAGAATGCAGTTAAATACATGCCATTAATGAGTGAAGTTTGCATAATTAAATCATTGAATTACATTCGAATCTTTGAGTCAATGATTGAGATATGAAATAATGAATGTGTGTATGCAGGTTGTTTCATTGAATTAAAGCGTTAAGCATAACACATTGAAGGGATGAGAGAAGCTCCACTCATTGAAATGACACGTGCAATTTTACTCATGGAGTGAATGTGTGCAGTTCGATTGAGACAGTGCATGAAGCTTGTGGTATTCAATGAATGAGAGTAGCTGTACTCATTGAATTGACAAGTGTAGTCTCTTTGATTGAATGAACTTGTGCAGTTAGATACATTCAGTAAGTTTCTTTCATAGAAACAATGAATAAGGTTTGATTCATTGAATCAATGTTTGAAGTTTGATTCAATGAATGCAGTTGGTTTCATTGAATCAAAGCGTTAAACTTGACGCATTGAACGAAGCTCCACTCATTGATTTAAGACGTGCAATCAGTATCATTGAATGAATGCGTGTAGTTGTTTCATTGAATGCACATGCGCAGTAGGATTCAGTATATAAGTGAGTTACGTTTGTTCCATTGCAACAAGGAATAAGGTTTGATGCATGGAATCAATGATTGTAGTTTGATTCAATGATTGAATGAATGCAGTAGAATGAAAGCGTTGAACTTGACACATAGCATGAATAAGAGAAGTTCTAATAGCAGGTGCATCTTGTTTCAAGGAGTGAATGTTTTGTAGTTTGATTGAGACAATGTTTGAAGCTTGTGGCTTTGAATGAATTAGAGGAGCTGTACTCATTGAATTGACAAGTGCAGTCTCTTTCATTGAATGAACGTGTGCAGTTTGATTCACTGAATAAGTGTGTTAAGTTTGTTTCATTGAAACAATGATTCATGAAACGTTTGATTCCTTGGGGCAATCCTTGAAGTTTGATTCAATGAATGCAGTTTGAAATCGTTAAACTTGACATATTCAACGAATGAGAGAAGCTCTACTCATTGAATTAATACGTGCAGTCAGTTTCATTGAATGGATGCATGCAGTTTGTTTCAGTGAATGAAAGCGTTAGCCTCGAGACATTGAATAAACGAGAAAGGGTGCACTTATTGAATTAAGAAGTGTAGTTTGTTTCATAGAATGAATGCATGCAGTTTCTTTCATTGAATGCATGGCCAAAACTCGATTCATTGGAAATGAATGTTTCTCAGCGAATGAATGATTGCAGTTTGGTTCATTGATTGAAAGAATGCAGTTAAATACATGCCATTAATGAGTGAAGTTTGCATAATTAAATCATTGAATTACATTCGAATCTTTGAGTCAATGATTGAAATATGAAATAATGAATGTGTGTATGCAGGTTGTTTCATTGAATTAAAGCGTTAAGCATAACACATTGAAGGGATGAGAGAAGCTCCACTCATTGAAATGACACGTGCAATTTTACTCATGGAGTGAATGTGTGCAGTTCGATTGAGACAGTGCATGAAGCTTGTGGTATTCAATGAATGAGAGTAGCTGTACTCATTGAAATGACAAGTGTAGTCTCTTTGATTGAATGAACTTGTGCAGTTAGATACATTCAGTAAGTTTCTTTCATAGAAACAATGAATAAGGTTTGATTCATTGAATCAATGTTTGAAGTTTGATTCAATGAATCAATGAATGCAGTTGGTTTCATTGAATCAAAGCGTTAAACTTGACGCATTGAACGAAGCTCCACTCATTGATTTAAGACGTGCAATCAGTATCATTGAATGAATGCGTGTAGTTGTTTCATTGAATGCACATGCGCAGTAGGATTCAGTATATAACTGAGTTACGTTTGTTCCATTGCAACAAGGAATAAGGTTTGATGCATGGAATCAATGATTGTAGTTTGATTCAATGATTGAATGAATGCAGTAGAATGAAAGCGTTGAACTTGACACATAGCATGAATAAGAGAAGTTCTAATAGCAGGTGCATCTTGTTTCAAGGAGTGAATGTTTTGTAGTTTGATTGAGACAATGTTTGAAGCTTGTGGCTTTGAATGAATTAGAGGAGCTGTACTCATTGAATTGACAAGTGCAGTCTCTTTCATTGAATGAACGTGTGCAGTTTGATTCACTGAATAAGTGTGTTAAGTTTGTTTCATTGAAACAATGATTCATGAAACGTTTGATTCCTTGGGGCAATCCATGAAGTTTGATTCAATGAATGCAGTTTGAAATCGTTAAACTTGACATATTCAACGAATGAGAGAAGCTCTACTCATTGAATTAATACGTGCAGTCAGTTTCATTGAATGGATGCATGCAGTTTGTTTCAGTGAATGAAAGCGTTAGCCTCGAGACATTGAATAAACGAGAAAGGCTGCACTTATTGAATTAAGAAGTGTAGTCAGTTTCATAGAATGAATGCATGCAGTTTCTTTCATTGAATGCATGGCCAAAACTCGATTCATTGGAAATGAATGTTTCTCAGCGAATGAATGATTGCAGTTTGGTTCATTGATTGAAAGAATGCAGTTAAATACATGCCATTAATCAGTGAAGTTTGCATAATTAAATCATTGAATTACATTCGAATCTTTGAGTCAATGATTGAGATATGAAATAATGAATGTGTGTATGCAGGTTGTTTCATTGAATTAAAGCGTTAAGCATAACACATTGAAGGGATGAGAGAAGCTCCACTCATTGAAATGACACGTGCAATTTTACTCTTGGAGTGAATGTGTGCAGTTCGATTGAGACAGTGCATGAAGCTTGTGGTATTCAATGAATGAGAGTAGCTGTACTCATTGAATTGACAAGTGTAGTCTCTTTGATTGAATGAACTTGTGCAGTTAGATACATTCAGTAAGTTTCTTTCATAGAAACAATGAATAAGGTTTGATTCATTGAATCAATTTTTGAAGTTTGATTCAATGAATCAATGAATGCAGTTGGTTTCATTGAATCAAAGCGTTAAACTTGACGCATTGAACGAAGCTCCACTCATTGATTTAAGACGTGCAATCAGTATCATTGAATGAATGCGTGTAGTTGATTCATTGAGTGCACATGCGCAGTAGGATTCAGTATATAACTGAGTTACGTTTGTTCCATTGCAACAAGGAATAAGGTTTGATGCATGGAATCAATGATTGTAGTTTGATTCAATGATTGAATGAATGCAGTAGAATGAAAGCGTTGAACTTGACACATAGCATGAATAAGAGAAGTTCTAATAGCAGGTGTCAAGGAGTGAATGTTTTGTAGTTTGATTGAGACAATGTTTGAAGCTTGTGGCTTTGAATGAATTAGAGGAGCTGTACTCATTGAATTGACAAGTGCAGTCTCTTTCATTGAATGAACGTGTGCAGTTTGATTCAC
Source organism: Hemiscyllium ocellatum (assembly GCF_020745735.1). Lineage (NCBI taxonomy): Eukaryota > Metazoa > Chordata > Chondrichthyes > Orectolobiformes > Hemiscylliidae > Hemiscyllium > Hemiscyllium ocellatum. Next base: position 41,974 of record NW_026867709.1, on the reverse strand, counting down.
TGAATAAGTGTGTTAAGTTTGTTTCATTGTTACGTCTGATTCCTTGGGGCAATCCTTGAAGTTTGATTCAATGAATGCAGTTTGAAATCGTTAAACTTGACATATTCAACGAATGAGAGAAGCTCTACTCATTGAATTAATACGTGCAGTCAGTTTCATTGAATGGATGCATGCAGTTTGTTTCAGTGAATGAAAGCGTTAGCCTCGAGACATTGAATAAACGAGAAAGGCTGCACTTATTGAATTAAGAAGTGTAGTCAGTTTCATAGAATGAATGCATGCAGTTTCTTTCATTGAATGCATGGCCAAAACTCGATTCATTGGAAATGAATGTTTCTCAGCGAATGAATGATTGCAGTTTGGTTCATTGATTGAAAGAATGCAGTTAAATACATGCCATTAATCAGTGAAGTTTGCATAATTAAATCATTGAATTACATTCGAATCTTTGAGTCAATGATTGAAATATGAAATAATGAATGTGTGTATGCAGGTTGTTTCATTGAATTAAAGCGTTAAGCATAACACATTGAAGGGATGAGAGAAGCTCCACTCATTGAAATGACACGTGCAATTTTACTCTTGGAGTGAATGTGTGCAGTTCGATTGAGACAGTGCATGAAGCTTGTGGTATTCAATGAATGAGAGTAGCTGTACTCATTGAATTGACAAGTGTAGTCTCTTTGATTGAATGAACTTGTGCAGTTAGATACATTCAGTAAGTTTCTTTCATAGAAACAATGAATAAGGTTTGATTCATTGAATCAATTTTTGAAGTTTGATTCAATGAATCAATGAATGCAGTTGGTTTCATTGAATCAAAGCGTTAAACTTGACGCATTGAACGAAGCTCCACTCATTGATTTAAGACGTGCAATCAGTATCATTGAATGAATGCGTGTAGTTGATTCATTGAGTGCACATGCGCAGTAGGATTCAGTATATAACTGAGTTACGTTTGTTCCATTGCAACAAGGAATAAGGTTTGATGCATGGAATCAATGATTGTAGTTTGATTCAATGATTGAATGAATGGAGTAGAATGAAAGCGTTGAACTTGACACATAGCATGAATAAGAGAAGTTCTAATAGCAGGTGTCAAGGAGTGAATGTTTTGTAGTTTGATTGAGACAATGTTTGAAGCTTGTGGCTTTGAATGAATTAGAGGAGCTGTACTCATTGAATTGACAAGTGCAGTCTCTTACATTGAATGAACGTGTGCAGTTTGATTCACTGAATAAGTGTGTTAAGTTTGTTTCATTGTTACGTCTGATTCCTTGGGGCAATCCTTGAAGTTTGATTCAATGAATGCAGTTTGAAATCGTTAAACTTGACATATTCAACGAATGAGAGAAGCTCTACTCATTGAATTAATACGTGCAGTCAGTTTCATTGAATGGATGCATGCAGTTTGTTTCAGTGAATGAAAGCGTTAGCCTCGAGAGATTGAATAAACGAGAAAGGCTGCACTTATTGAATTAAGAAGTGTAGTCAGTTTCATAGAATGAATGCATGCAGTTTCTTTCATTGAATACATGGCCAAAACTCGATTCATTGGAAATGAATGTTTCTCAGCGAATGAATGATTGCAGTTTGGTTCATTGATTGAAAGAATGCAGTTAAATACATGCCATTAATGAGTGAAGTTTGCATAATTAAATCATTGAATTACGTTCGAATCTCTGAGTCAATGATTGAAATATGAAATAATGAATGTGTGTATGCAGGTTGTTTCATTGAATTAAAGCGTTAAGCATAACACATTGAAGGGATGAGAGAAGCTCCACTCATTGAAATGACACGTGCAATTTTACTCATGGAGTGAATGTGTGCAGTTCGATTGAGACAGTGCATGAAGCTTGTGGTATTCAATGAATGAGAGTAGCTGTACTCATTGAATTGACAAGTGTAGTCTCTTTGATTGAATGAACTTGTGCAGTTAGATACATTCAGTAAGTTTCTTTCATAGAAACAATGAATAAGTTTTGATTCATTGAATCAATGTTTGAAGTTTGATTCAATGAATCAATGAATGCAGTTGGTTTCATTGAATCAAAGCGTTAAACTTGACGCATTGAACGAAGCTCCACTCATTGATTTAAGACGTGCAATCAGTATCATTGAATGAATGCGTGTAGTTGTGTCATTGAATGCACATGCGCAGTAGGATTCAGTATATAACTGAGTTACGTTTGTTCCATTGCAACAAGGAATAAGGTTTGATGCATTGAATCAATGATTGTAGTTTGATTCAATGATTGAATGAATGCAGTAGAATGAAAGCGTTGAACTTGACACATAGCATGAATAAGAGAAGTTCTAATAGCAGGTGCATCTTGTTTCAAGGAGTGAATGTTTTGTAGTTTGATTGAGACAATGTTTGAAGCTTGTGGCTTTGAATGAATTAGAGGAGCTGTACTCATTGAATTGACAAGTGCAGTCTCTTTCATTGAATGAACGTGTGCAGTTTGATTCACTGAATAAGTGTGTTAAGTTTGTTTCATTGAAACAATGATTCATGAAACGTTTGATTCCTTGGGGCAATCCTTGAAGTTTGATTCAATGAATGCAGTTTGAAATCGTTAAACTTGACATATTCAACGAATGAGAGAAGCTCTACTCATTGAATTAATACGTGCAGTCAGTTTCATTGAATGGATGCATGCAGTTTGTTTCAGTGAATGAAAGCGTTAGCCTCGAGACATTGAATAAACGAGAAAGGCTGCACTTATTGAATTAAGAAGTGCAGTCAGTTTCATAGAATGAATGCATGCAGTTTCTTTCATTGAATGCATGGCCAAAACTCGATTCATTGGAAATGAATGTTTCTCAGCGAATGAATGATTGCAGTTTGGTTCATTGATTGAAAGAATGCAGTTAAATACATGCCATTAATGAGTGAAGTTTGCATAATTAAATCATTGAATTACATTCGAATCTTTGAGTCAATGATTGAAATATGAAATAATGAATGTGTGTATGCAGGTTGTTTCATTGAATTAAAGCGTTAAGCATAACACATTGAAGGGATGAGAGAAGCTCCACTCATTGAAATGACACGTGCAATTTTACTCATGGAGTGAATGTGTGCAGTTCGATTGAGACAGTGCATGAAGCTTGTGGTATTCAATGAATGAGAGCAGCTGTACTCATTGAATTGACAAGTGTAGTCTCTTTGATTGAATGAACTTGTGCAGTTAGATACATTCAGTAAGTTTCTTTCATAGAAACAATGAATAAGGTTTGATTCATTGAATCAATGTTTGAAGTTTGATTCAATGAATCAATGAATGCAGTTGGTTTCATTGAATCAAAGCGTTAAACTTGACGCATTGAACGAAGCTCCACTCATTGATTTAAGACGTGCAATCAGTATCATTGAATGAATGCGTGTAGTTGTTTCATTGAATGCACATGCGCAGTAGGATTCAGTATATAACTGAGTTACGTTTGTTCCATTGCAACAAGGAATAAGGTTTGATGCATTGAATCAATGATTGTAGTTTGATTCAATGATTGAATGAATGCAGTAGAATGAAAGCGTTGAACTTGACACATAGCATGAATAAGAGAAGTTCTAATAGCAGGTGCATCTTGTTTCAAGGAGTGAATGTTTTGTAGTTTGATTGAGACAATGTTTGAAGCTTGTGGCTTTGAATGAATTAGAGGAGCTGTACTCATTGAATTGACAAGTGCAGTCTCTTTCATTGAATGAACGTGTGCAGTTTGATTCACTGAATAAGTGTGTTAAGTTTGTTTCATTGAAGCAATGATTCATGAAACGTTTGATTCCTTGGGGCAATCCTTGAAGTTTGATTCAATGAATGCAGTTTGAAATCGTTAAACTTGACATATTCAACGAATGAGAGAAGCTCTACTCATTGAATTAATACGTGCAGTCAGTTTCATTGAATGGATGCATGCAGTTTGTTTCAGTGAATGAAAGCGTTAGCCTCGAGACATTGAATAAACGAGAAAGGGTGCACTTATTGAATTAAGAAGTGTAGTTTGTTTCATAGAATGAATGCATGCAGTTTCTTTCATTGAATGCATGGCCAAAACTCGATTCATTGGAAATGAATGTTTCTCAGCGAATGAATGATTGCAGTTTGGTTCATTGATTGAAAGAATGCAGTTAAATACATGCCATTAATGAGTGAAGTTTGCATAATTAAATCATTGAATTACATTCGAATCTTTGAGTCAATGATTGAAATATGAAATAATGAATGTGTGTATGCAGGTTGTTTCATTGAATTAAAGCGTTAAGCATAACACATTGAAGGGATGAGAGAAGCTCCACTCATTGAAATGACACGTGCAATTTTATTCATGGAGTGAATGTGTGCAGTTCGATTGAGACAGTGCATGAAGCTTGTGGTATTCAATGAATGAGAGTAGCTGTACTCATTGAATTGACAAGTGTAGTCTCTTTGATTGAATGAACTTGTGCAGTTAGATACATTCAGTAAGTTTCTTTCATAGAAACAATGAATAAGGTTTGATTCATTGAATCAATGTTTGAAGTTTGATTCAATGAATCAATGAATGCAGTTGGTTTCATTGAATCAAAGCGTTAAACTTGACGCATTGAACGAAGCTCCACTCATTGATTTAAGACGTGCAATCAGTATCATTGAATGAATGCGTGTAGTTGTTTCATTGAATGCACATGCGCAGTAGGATTCAGTATATAACTGAGTTACGTTTGTTCCATTGCAACAAGGAATAAGGTTTGATGCATGGAATCAATGATTGTAGTTTGATTCAATGATTGAATGAATGCAGTAGAATGAAAGCGTTGAACTTGACACATAGCATGAATAAGAGAAGTTCTAATAGCAGGTGCATCTTGTTTCAAGGAGTGAATGTTTTGTAGTTTGATTGAGACAATGTTTGAAGCTTGTGGCTTTGAATGAATTAGAGGAGCTGTACTCATTGAATTGACAAGTGCAGTCTCTTTCATTGAATGAACGTGTGCAGTTTGATTCACTGAATAAGTGTGTTAAGTTTGTTTCATTGAAACAATGATTCATGAAACGTTTGATTCCTTGGGGCAATCCTTGAAGTTTGATTCAATGAATGCAGTTTGAAATCGTTAAACTTGACATATTCAACGAATGAGAGAAGCTCTACTCATTGAATTAATACGTGCAGTCAGTTTCATTGAATGGATGCATGCAGTTTGTTTCAGTGAATGAAAGCGTTAGCCTCGAGACATTGAATAAACGAGAAAGGCTGCACTTATTGAATTAAGAAGTGCAGTCAGTTTCATAGAATGAATGCATGCAGTTTCTTTCATTGAATGCATGGCCAAAACTCGATTCATTGGAAATGAATGTTTCTCAGCGAATGAATGATTGCAGTTTGGTTCATTGATTGAAAGAATGCAGTTAAATACATGCCATTAATGAGTGAAGTTTGCATAATTAAATCATTGAATTACATTCGAATCTTTGAGTCAATGATTGAAATATGAAATAATGAATGTGTGTATGCAGGTTGTTTCATTGAATTAAAGCGTTAAGCATAACACATTGAAGGGATGAGAGAAGCTCCACTCATTGAAATGACACGTGCAATTTTACTCATGGAGTGAATGTGTGCAGTTCGATTGAGACAGTGCATGAAGCTTGTGGTATTCAATGAATGAGAGCAGCTGTACTCATTGAATTGACAAGTGTAGTCTCTTTGATTGAATGAACTTGTGCAGTTAGATACATTCAGTAAGTTTCTTTCATAGAAACAATGAATAAGGTTTGATTCATTGAATCAATGTTTGCAGTTGGTTTCATTGAATCAAAGCGTTAAGCTTGACGCATTGAACGAAGCTCCACTCATTGATTTAAGACGTGCAATCAGTATCATTGAATGAATGCGTGTAGTTGTTTCATTGAATGCACATGCGCAGTAGGATTCAGTATATAACTGAGTTACGTTTGTTCCATTGCAACAAGGAATAAGGTTTGATGCATTGAATCAATGATTGTAGTTTGATTCAATGATTGAATGAATGCAGTAGAATGAAAGCGTTGAACTTGACACATAGCATGAATAAGAGAAGTTCTAATAGCAGGTGCATCTTGTTTCAAGGAGTGAATGTTTTGTAGTTTGATTGAGACAATGTTTGAAGCTGGTGGCTTTGAATGAATTAGAGGAGCTGTACTCATTGAATTGACAAGTGCAGTCTCTTTCATTGAATGAACGTGTGCAGTTTGATTCACTGAATAAGTGTGTTAAGTTTGTTTCATTGAAACAATGATTCATGAAACGTTTGATTCCTTGGGGCAATCCTTGTAGTTTGATTCAATGAATGCAGTTTGAAATCGTTAAACTTGACATATTCAACGAATGAGAGAAGCTCTACTCATTGAATTAATACGTGCAGTCAGTTTCATTGAATGGATGCATGCAGTTTGTTTCAGTGAATGAAAGCGTTAGCCTCGAGAGATTGAATAAACGAGAAAGGCTGCACTTATTGAATTAAGAACTGTAGTCAGTTTCATAGAATGAATGCATGCAGTTTCTTTCATTGAATACATGGCCAAAACTCGATTCATTGGAAATGAATGTTTCTCAGCGAATGAATGATTGCAGTTTGGTTCATTGATTGAAAGAATGCAGTTAAATACATGCCATTAATGAGTGAAGTTTGCATAATTAAATCATTGAATTACATTCGAATCTCTGAGTCAATGAGTGAAATATGAAATAATGAATGTGTGTATGCAGGTTGTTTCATTGAATTAAATCGTTAAGCATAACACATTGAAGGGATGAGAGAAGCTCCACTCATTGAAATGACACGTGCAATTTTACTCATGGAGTGAATGTGTGCAGTTCGATTGAGACAGTGCATGAAGCTTGTGGTATTCAATGAATGAGAGTAGCTGTACTCATTGAATTGACAAGTGTAGTCTCTTTGATTGAATGAACTTGTGCAGTTAGATACATTCAGTAAGTTTCTTTCATAGAAACAATGAATAAGGTTTGATTCATTGAATCAATGTTTGAAGTTTGATTCAATGAATCAATGAATGCAGTTGGTTTCATTGAATCAAAGCGTTAAACTTGACGCATTGAACGAAGCTCCACTCATTGATTTAAGACGTGCAATCAGTATCATTGAATGAATGCGTGTAGTTGTTTCATTGAATGCACATGCGCAGTAGGATTCAGTATATAACTGAGTTACGTTTGTTCCATTGCAACAAGGAATAAGGTTTGATGCATTGAATCAATGATTGTAGTTTGATTCAATGATTGAATGAATGCAGTAGAATGAAAGCGTTGAACTTGACACATAGCATGAATAAGAGAAGTTCTAATAGCAGGTGCATCTTGTTTCAAGGAGTGAATGTTTTGTAGTTTGATTGAGACAATGTTTGAAGCTTGTGGCTTTGAATGAATTAGAGGAGCTGTACTCATTGAATTGACAAGTGCAGTCTCTTTCATTGAATGAACGTGTGCAGTTTGATTCACTGAATAAGTGTGTTAAGTTTGTTTCATTGAAACAATGATTCATGAAACGTTTGATTCCTTGGGGCAATCCTTGAAGTTTGATTCAATGAATGCAGTTTGAAATCGTTAAACTTGACATATTCAACGAATGAGAGAAGCTCTACTCATTGAATTAATACGTGCAGTCAGTTTCATTGAATGGATGCATGCAGTTTGTTTCAGTGAATGAAAGCGTTAGCCTCGAGACATTGAATAAACGAGAAAGGGTGCACTTATTGAATTAAGAAGTGTAGTTTGTTTCATAGAATGAATGCATGCAGTTTCTTTCATTGAATGCATGGCCAAAACTCGATTCATTGGAAATGAATGTTTCTCAGCGAATGAATGATTGCAGTTTGGTTCATTGATTGAAAGAATGCAGTTAAATACATGCCATTAATGAGTGAAGTTTGCATAATTAAATCATTGAATTACATTCGAATCTTTGAGTCAATGATTGAAATATGAAATAATGAATGTGTGTATGCAGGTTGTTTCATTGAATTAAAGCGTTAAGCATAACACATTGAAGGGATGAGAGAAGCTCCACTCATTGAAATGACACGTGCAATTTTATTCATGGAGTGAATGTGTGCAGTTCGATTGAGACAGTGCATGAAGCTTGTGGTATTCAATGAATGAGAGTAGCTGTACTCATTGAATTGACAAGTGTAGTCTCTTTGATTGAATGAACTTGTGCAGTTAGATACATTCAGTAAGTTTCTTTCATAGAAACAATGAATAAGGTTTGATTCATTGAATCAATGTTTGAAGTTTGATTCAATGAATCAATGAATGCAGTTGGTTTCATTGAATCAAAGCGTTAAACTTGACGCATTGAACGAAGCTCCACTCATTGATTTAAGACGTGCAATCAGTATCATTGAATGAATGCGTGTAGTTGTTTCATTGAATGCACATGCGCAGTAGGATTCAGTATATAACTGAGTTACGTTTGTTCCATTGCAACAAGGAATAAGGTTTGATGCATGGAATCAATGATTGTAGTTTGATTCAATGATTGAATGAATGCAGTAGAATGAAAGCGTTGAACTTGACACATAGCATGAATAAGAGAAGTTCTAATAGCAGGTGCATCTTGTTTCAAGGAGTGAATGTTTTGTAGTTTGATTGAGACAATGTTTGAAGCTTGTGGCTTTGAATGAATTAGAGGAGCTGTACTCATTGAATTGACAAGTGCAGTCTCTTTCATTGAATGAACGTGTGCAGTTTGATTCACTGAATAAGTGTGTTAAGTTTGTTTCATTGAAACAATGATTCATGAAACGTTTGATTCCTTGGGGCAATCCTTGAAGTTTGATTCAATGAATGCAGTTTGAAATCGTTAAACTTGACATATTCAACGAATGAGAGAAGCTCTACTCATTGAATTAATACGTGCAGTCAGTTTCATTGAATGGATGCATGCAGTTTGTTTCAGTGAATGAAAGCGTTAGCCTCGAGACATTGAATAAACGAGAAAGGCTGCACTTATTGAATTAAGAAGTGCAGTCAGTTTCATAGAATGAATGCATGCAGTTTCTTTCATTGAATGCATGGCCAAAACTCGATTCATTGGAAATGAATGTTTCTCAGCGAATGAATGATTGCAGTTTGGTTCATTGATTGAAAGAATGCAGTTAAATACATGCCATTAATGAGTGAAGTTTGCATAATTAAATCATTGAATTACATTCGAATCTTTGAGTCAATGATTGAAATATGAAATAATGAATGTGTGTATGCAGGTTGTTTCATTGAATTAAAGCGTTAAGCATAACACATTGAAGGGATGAGAGAAGCTCCACTCATTGAAATGACACGTGCAATTTTACTCATGGAGTGAATGTGTGCAGTTCGATTGAGACAGTGCATGAAGCTTGTGGTATTCAATGAATGAGAGCAGCTGTACTCATTGAATTGACAAGTGTAGTCTCTTTGATTGAATGAACTTGTGCAGTTAGATACATTCAGTAAGTTTCTTTCATAGAAACAATGAATAAGGTTTGATTCATTGAATCAATGTTTGAAGTTTGATTCAATGAATCAATGAATGCAGTTGGTTTCATTGAATCAAAGCGTTAAACTTGACGCATTGAACGAAGCTCCACTCATTGATTTAAGACGTGCAATCAGTATCATTGAATGAATGCGTGTAGTTGATTCATTGAGTGCACATGCGCAGTAGGATTCAGTATATAACTGAGTTACGTTGGTTCCATTGCAACAAGGAATAAGGTTTGATGCATGGAATCAATGATTGTAGTTTGATTCAATGATTGAATGAATGCAGTAGAATGAAAGCGTTGAACTTGACACATAGCATGAATAAGAGAAGTTCTAATAGCAGGTGCATCTTGTTTCAAGGAGTGAATGTTTTGTAGTTTGATTGAGACAATGTTTGAAGCTTGTGGCTTTGAATGAATTAGAGGAGCTGTACTCATTGAATTGACAAGTGCAGTCTCTTTCATTGAATGAACGTGTGCAGTTTGATTCACTGAATAAGTGTGTTAAGTTTGTTTCATTGAAACAATGATTCATGAAACGTTTGATTCCTTGGGGCAATCCTTGAAGTTTGATTCAATGAATGCAGTTTGAAATCGTTAAACTTGACATATTCAACGAATGAGAGAAGCTCTACTCATTGAATTAATACGTGCAGTCAGTTTCATTGAATGGATGCATGCAGTTTGTTTCAGTGAATGAAAGCGTTAGCCTCGAGACATTGAATAAACGAGAAAGGGTGCACTTATTGAATTAAGAAGTGTAGTTTGTTTCATAGAATGAATGCATGCAGTTTCTTTCATTGAATGCATGGCCAAAACTCGATTCATTGGAAATGAATGTTTCTCAGCGAATGAATGATTGCAGTTTGGTTCATTGATTGAAAGAATGCAGTTAAATACATGCCATTAATGAGTGAAGTTTGCATAATTAAATCATTGAATTACATTCGAATCTTTGAGTCAATGATTGAAATATGAAATAATGAATGTGTGTATGCAGGTTGTTTCATTGAATTAAAGCGTTAAGCATAACACATTGAAGGGATGAGAGAAGCTCCACTCATTGAAATGACACGTGCAATTTTACTCATGGAGTGAATGTGTGCAGTTCGATTGAGACAGTGCATGAAGCTTGTGGTATTCAATGAATGAGAGTAGCTGTACTCATTGAATTGACAAGTGTAGTCTCTTTGATTGAATGAACTTGTGCAGTTAGATACATTCAGTAAGTTTCTTTCATAGAAACAATGAATAAGGTTTGATTCATTGAATCAATGTTTGAAGTTTGATTCAATGAATCAATGAATGCAGTTGGTTTCATTGAATCAAATCGTTAAACTTGACGCATTGAACGAAGCTCCACTCATTGATTTAAGACGTGCAATCAGTATCATTGAATGAATGCGTGTAGTTGATTCATTGAGTGCACATGCGCAGTAGGATTCAGTATATAACTGAGTTACGTTTGTTCCATTGCAACAAGGAATAAGGTTTGATGCATGGAATCAATGATTGTAGTTTGATTCAATGATTGAATGAATGCAGTAGAATGAAAGCGTTGAACTTGACACATAGCATGAATAAGAGAAGTTCTAATAGCAGGTGTCAAGGAGTGAATGTTTTGTAGTTTGATTGAGACAATGTTTGAAGCTTGTGGCTTTGAATGAATTAGAGGAGCTGTACTCATTGAATTGACAAGTGCAGTCTCTTACATTGAATGAACGTGTGCAGTTTGATTCACTGAATAAGTGTGTTAAGTTTGTTTCATTGTTACGTCTGATTCCTTGGGGCAATCCTTGAAGTTTGATTCAATGAATGCAGTTTGAAATCGTTAAACTTGACATATTCAACGAATGAGAGAAGCTCTACTCATTGAATTAATACGTGCAGTCAGTTTCATTGAATGGATGCATGCAGTTTGTTTCAGTGAATGAAAGCGTTAGCCTCGAGACATTGAATAAACGAGAAAGGCTGCACTTATTGAATTAAGAAGTGTAGTCAGTTTCATAGAATGAATGCATGCAGTTTCTTTCATTGAATGCATGGCCAAAACTCGATTCATTGGAAATGAATGTTTCTCAGCGAATGAATGATTGCAGTTTGGTTCATTGATTGAAAGAATGCAGTTAAATACATTCCGTTAATGAGTGAAGTTTGCATAATTAAATCATTGAATTACATTCGAATCTTTGAGTCAATGATTGAAATATGAAATAATGAATGTGTGTATGCAGGTTGTTTGATTGAATTAAAGAGTTAAGCTCGAGACATTGAATGAAAGAGAAAACCTCTACTCATTGAATCAACAGGTGCAGTTTGCTTCATGCACTAAACGTGTGTAGTTTGTTTGAACGAATCACTGCGCTAAGTTTGTGGGTGTCAACCAATGAGAGTACCTCTACCCATTCTGTTTCATTGTTTCATTGCAGTCTGATTCATACATGCAGTTTGTTTCATTGTATGAACGCGTGAAGTTTATTCCATTGAATGAATGGCAAATGCTCGATTCATTTGAAACTACTTGCAGTGTTTCTCATCGAATGAATGATTGCAGTTTGATTCATTGATTGAATGAATGCACTTATTTTCACCCCATAAATGAGTGAAGGTCGCATAATTAAATCAATAAATTACAATCGATTCTTTGAATCAAAGATTGAAATATGAAATAATGAACGAGTGAATGTAGGTTGTTTCATTGAAAAAAAGAGTTATGCTCGAGACATTGAATGAAAGAGAAAAACTACACTCGTAGAATGAACACGTGTAGTTTGCTTCTTTGTATCAATGCGTTAAGCTTGTGGCAGTAAACGAATGAGAGTACGTCTACTCATTGAATTATCATGTGCAGTCTGTTTCATTGAATGAACGAGTGTAGTAATAAAAAGTTTGTTACATTGAAACAAGGAATAAAGGTATGATTCATGGAATCAATAATGGTACTTTGATTCAATGATTCAATGAATGCAGGTTGTTTCATTGAATTAAAGCGTTAAGCATAACACATTGAAGGAATGAGAGAAGCTCCACTCATTGAAATGACACGTGCAATTTTACTCATGGAGTGAATGTGTGCAGTTCGATTGAGACAGTGCATGAAGCTTGTGGTATTCAATGAATGAGAGTAGCTGTACTCATTGAATTGACAAGTGTAGTCTCTTTGATTGAATGAACATGTGCAGTTTGATTCATTCAGTAAGTTTCTTTCATAGAAACAATGAATAAGGGTTGATTCATTGAATCAATGTTTGAAGTTTGATTCAATGAATCAATGAATGCAGTTGGTTTCATTGAATCAAAGCGTTAAGCTTGACGCATTGAACGAAGCTCCACTCATTGATTTAAGACGTGCAATCAGTATCATTGAATGAATGCGTGTAGTTGATTCATTGAGTGCACATGCGCAGTAGGATTCAGTATATAACTGAGTTACGTTTGTTCCATTGCAAAAAGGAATAAGGTTTGATGCATTGAATCAATGATTGTAGTTTGATTCAATGATTGAATGAATGCAGTAGAATGAAAGCGTTGAACTTGACACAGCATGAATAAGAGAAGTTCTAATAGCAGGTGTCAAGGAGTGAATGTTTTGTAGTTTGATTGAGACAATGTTTGAAGCTTGTGGCTTTGAATGAATTAGAGGAGCTGTACTCATTGAGTTGAGAAGTGCAGTCTCTTACATTGAATGAACGTGTGCAGTTTGATTCACTGAATAAGTGTGTTAAGTTTGTTTCATTGTTACGTCTGATTCCTTGGGGCAATCCTTGAAGTTTGATTCAATGAATGCAGTTTGAAATCGTTAAACTTGACATATTCAACGAATGAGAGAAGCTCTACTCATTGAATTAATACGTGCAGTCAGTTTCATTGAATGGATGCGTGCAGTTTGTTTCAGTGAATGAAAGCGTTAGCCTCGAGACATTGAATAAACGAGAAAGGCTGCACTGATTGAATTAAGAAGTGTAGTCAGTTTCATAGAATGAATGCATGCAGTTTCTTTCATTGAATGCATGGCCAAAACTCGATTCATTGGAAATGAATGTTTCTCAGCGAATGAATGATTGCAGTTTGGTTCATTGATTGAAAGAATGCAGTTAAATACATTCCATTAATGAGTGAAGTTTGCATAATTAAATCATTGAATTACATTCGAATCTTTGAGTCAATGATTGAAATATGAAATAATGAATGTGTGTATGCAGGTTGTTTGATTGAATTAAAGAGTTAATCTCGAGACATTGAATGAAAGAGAAAACCTCTACTCATTGAATCAACAGGTGCAGTTTGCTTCATGCACTAAATGTGTGTAGTTTGTTTGAACGAATCACTGCGCTAAGATTGTGGGTGTCAAGCAATGAGAGTACCTCTACCCATTCTGTTTCATTGTTTCATTGCAGTCTGATTCATACATGCAGTTTGTTTCATTGTATGAACGCGTGAAGTTTATTCCATTGAATGAATGGCAAATGCTCGATTCATTTGAAACTACTTGCAGTGTTTCTCATCGAATGAATGATTGCAGTTTGATTCATTGATTGAATGAATGCACTTTTTTCACCCCATAAATGAGTGAAGGTCGCATAATTGAATCAATAAATTACAATCGATTCTTTGAATCAAAGATTGAAATATGAAATAATGAACGAGTGAATGTAGGTTGTTTCATTGAAAAAAAGAGTTATGCTCGAGACATTGAATGAAAGAGAAAAACTACACTCGTAGAATGAACACGTGTAGTTTGCTTCTTTGTATCAATGCGTTAAGCTTGTGGCAGTAAACGAATGAGAGTACGTCTACTCATTGAATCATCATGTGCAGTCTGTTTCATTGAATGAACGAGTGTAGTAATAAAAAGTTTGTTATATTGAAACAAGGAATAAAGGTATGATTCATGGAATCAATAATGGTACTTTGATTCAATGATTCAATGAATGCAGGTTGTTTCATTGAATTAAAGCGTTCAGCATAACACATTGAAGGAATGAGAGAAGCTCCACTCATTGAAATGACACGTGCAATTTTACTCATGGAGTGAATGTGTGCAGTTCGATTGAGACAGTGCATGAAGCTTGTGGTATTCAATGAATGAGAGTAGCTGTACTCATTGAATTGACAAGTGTAGTCTCTTTGATTGAATGAACATGTGCAGTTTGATTCATTCAGTAAGTTTCTTTCATAGAAACAATGAATAAGGGTTGATTCATTGAATCAATGTTTGAAGTTTGATTCAATGAATCAATGAATGCAGTTGGTTTCATTGAATCAAAGCGTTAAGCTTGACGCATTGAACGAAGCTCCACTCATTGATTTAAGACGTGCAATCAGTATCATTGAATGAATGCGTGTAGTTGATTCATTGAGTGCACATGCGCAGTAGGATTCAGTATATAACTGAGTTACGTTTGTTCCATTGCAAAAAGGAATAAGGTTTGATGCATTGAATCAATGATTGTAGTTTGATTCAATGATTGAATGAATGCAGTAGAATGAAAGCGTTGAACTTGACACAGCATGAATAAGAGAAGTTCTAATAGCAGGTGTCAAGGAGTGAATGTTTTGTAGTTTGATTGAGACAATGTTTGAAGCTTGTGGCTTTGAATGAATTAGAGGAGCTGTACTCATTGAGTTGAGAAGTGCAGTCTCTTTCATTGAATGAACGTGTGCAGTTTGATTCACTGAATAAGTGTGTTAAGTTTGTTTCATTGTTACGTCTGATTCCTTGGGGCAATCCTTGAAGTTTGATTCAATGAATGCAGTTTGAAATCGTTAAACTTGACATATTCAACGAATGAGAGAAGCTCTACTCATTGAATTAATACGTGCAGTCAGTTTCATTGAATGGATGCGTGCAGTTTGTTTCAGTGAATGAAAGCGTTAGCCTCGAGACATTGAATAAACGAGAAAGGCTGCACTGATTGAATTAAGAAGTGTAGTCAGTTTCATAGAATGAATGCATGCAGTTTCTTTCATTGAATGCATGGCCAAAACTCGATTCATTGGAAATGAATGTTTCTCAGCGAATGAATGATTGCAGTTTGGTTCATTGATTGAAAGAATGCAGTTAAATACATTCCATTAATGAGTGAAGTTTGCATAATTAAATCATTGAATTACATTCGAATCTTTGAGTCAATGATTGAAATATGAAATAATGAATGTGTGTATGCAGGTTGTTTGATTGAATTAAAGAGTTAATCTCGAGACATTGAATGAAAGAGAAAACCTCTACTCATTGAATCAACAGGTGCAGTTTGCTTCATGCACTAAATGTGTGTAGTTTGTTTGAACGAATCACTGCGCTAAGATTGTGGGTGTCAAGCAATGAGAGTACCTCTACCCATTCTGTTTCATTGTTTCATTGCAGTCTGTTTCATACATGCAGTTTGTTTCATTGTATGAACGCGTGAAGTTTATTCCATTGAATGAATGGCAAATGCTCGATTCATTTGAAACTACTTGCAGTGTTTCTCATCGAATGAATGATTGCAGTTTGATTCATTGTTTGAATGAATGCACTTTTTTCACCCCATAAATGAGTGAAGGTCGCATAATTAAATCAATAAATTACAATCGATTCTTTGAATCAAAGATTGAAATATGAAATAATGAACGAGTGAATGTAGGTTGTTTCATTGAAAAAAAGAGTTATGCTCGAGACATTGAATGAAAGAGAAAAACTACACTCGTAGAATGAACACGTGTAGTTTGCTTCTTTGTATCAATGCGTTAAGCTTGTGGCAGTAAACGAATGAGAGTACGTCTACTCATTGAATTATCATGTGCAGTCTGTTTCATTGAATGAACGAGTGTAGTAATAAAAAGTTTGTTACATTGAAACAAGGAATAAAGGTATGATTCATGGAATCAATAATGGTACTTTGATTCAATGATTCAATGAATGCAGGTTGTTTCATTGAATTAAAGCGTTAAGCATAACACATTGAAGGAATGAGAGAAGCTCCACTCATTGAAATGACACGTGCAATTTTACTCATGGAGTGAATGTGTGCAGTTCGATTGAGACAGTGCATGAAGCTTGTGGTATTCAATGAATGAGAGTAGCTGTACTCATTGAATTGACAAGTGTAGTCTCTTTGATTGAATGAACTTGTGCAGTTTGATTCATTCAGTAAGTTTCTTTCATAGAAACAATGAATAAGGTTTGATTCATTGAATCAATTTTTGATGTTTGATTCAATGAATCAATGAATGCAGTTGTTTCATTGAATCAAAGCGTTAAGCTTGACGCATTGAACGAAGCTCCACTCATTGATTTAAGACGTGCAATCAGTATCATTGAATGAATGCGTGTAGTTGTTTCATTGAATGCACATGCGCAGTAGGATTCAGCATATAACTGAGTTACGTTTGTTCCATTGCAACAAGGAATAAGGTTTGATGCATGGAATCAATGATTGTAGTTTGATTCAATGATTGAATGAATGCAGTAGAATGAAAGCGTTGAACTTGACACAGCATGAATAAGAGAAGTTCTAATAGCAGGTGTCAAGGAGTGAATGTTTTGTAGTTTGATTGAGACAATGTTTGAAGCTTGTGGCTTTGAATGAATTAGAGGAGCTGTACTCATTGAGTTGAGAAGTGCAGTCTCTTTCATTGAATGAACGTGTGCAGTTTGATTCACTGAATAAGTGTGTTAAGTTTGTTTCATTGTTACGTCTGATTCCTTGGGGCAATCCTTGAAGTTTGATTCAATGAATGCAGTTTGAAATCGTTAAACTTGACATATTCAACGAATGAGAGAAGCTCTACTCATTGAATTAATACGTGCAGTCAGTTTCATTGAATGGATGCGTGCAGTTTGTTTCAGTGAATGAAAGCGTTAGCCTCGAGACATTGAATAAACGAGAAAGGCTGCACTGATTGAATTAAGAAGTGTAGTCAGTTTCATAGAATGAATGCATGCAGTTTCTTTCATTGAATGCATGGCCAAAACTCGATTCATTGGAAATGAATGTTTCTCAGCGAATGAATGATTGCAGTTTGGTTCATTGATTGAAAGAATGCAGTTAAATACATTCCATTAATGAGTGAAGTTTGCATAATTAAATCATTGAATTACATTCGAATCTTTGAGTCAATGATTGAAATATGAAATAATGAATGTGTGTATGCAGGTTGTTTGATTGAATTAAAGAGTTAATCTCGAGACATTGAATGAAAGAGAAAACCTCTACTCATTGAATCAACAGGTGCAGTTTGCTTCATGCACTAAATGTGTGTAGTTTGTTTGAACGAATCACTGCGCTAAGATTGTGGGTGTCAAGCAATGAGAGTACCTCTACCCATTCTGTTTCATTGTTTCATTGCAGTCTGTTTCATACATGCAGTTTGTTTCATTGTATGAACGCGTGAAGTTTATTCCATTGAATGAATGGCAAATGCTCGATTCATTTGAAACTACTTGCAGTGTTTCTCATCGAATGAATGATTGCAGTTTGATTCATTGTTTGAATGAATGCACTTTTTTCACCCCATAAATGAGTGAAGGTCGCATAATTAAATCAATAAATTACAATCGATTCGTTGAATCAAAGATTGAAATATGAAATAATGAACGAGTGAATGTAGGTTGTTTCATTGAAAAAAAGAGTTATGCTCGAGACATTGAATGAAAGAGAAAAACTACACTCGTAGAATGAACACGTGTAGTTTGCTTCTTTGTATCAATGCGTTAAGCTTGTGGCAGTAAACGAATGAGAGTACGTCTACTCATTGAATTATCATGTGCAGTCTGTTTCATTGAATGAACGAGTGTAGTAATAAAAAGTTTGTTACATTGAAACAAGGAATAAAGGTATGATTCATGGAATCAATAATGGTACTTTGATTCAATGATTCAATGAATGCAGGTTGTTTCATTGAATTAAAGCGTTAAGCATAACACATTGAAGGAATGAGAGAAGCTCCACTCATTGAAATGACACGTGCAATTTTACTCATGGAGTGAATGTGTGCAGTTCGATTGAGACAGTGCATGAAGCTTGTGGTATTCAATGAATGAGAGTAGCTGTACTCATTGAATTGACAAGTGTAGTCTCTTTGATTGAATGAACTTGTGCAGTTTGATTCATTCAGTAAGTTTCTTTCATAGAAACAATGAATAAGGTTTGATTCATTGAATCAATTTTTGATGTTTGATTCAATGAATCAATGAATGCAGTTGTTTCATTGAATCAAAGCGTTAAGCTTGACGCATTGAACGAAGCTCCACTCATTGATTTAAGACGTGCAATCAGTATCATTGAATGAATGCGTGTAGTTGTTTCATTGAATGCACATGCGCAGTAGGATTCAGCATATAACTGAGTTACGTTTGTTCCATTGCAACAAGGAATAAGGTTTGATGCATGGAATCAATGATTGTAGTTTGATTCAATGATTGAATGAATGCAGTAGAATGAAAGCGTTGAACTTGACACATAGCATGAATAAGAGAAGTTCTAATAGCAGGTGCATCTGGTTTCAAGGAGTGAATGTTTTGTAGTTTGATTGAGACAATGTTTGAAGCTTGTGGCTTTGAATGAATTAGAGGAGCTGTACTCATTGAATTGACAAGTGCAGTCTCTTTCATTGAATGAACGTGTGCAGTTTGATTCACTGAATAAGTGTGTTAAGTTTGTTTCATTGAAACAATGATTCATGAAACGTTTGATTCCTTGGGGCAATCCTTGAAGTTTGATTCAATGAATGCAGTTTGAAATCGTTAAACTTGACATATTCAACGAATGAGAGAAGCTCTACTCATTGAATTAATACGTGCAGTCAGTTTCATTGAATGGATGCATGCAGTTTGTTTCAGTGAATGAAAGCGTTAGCCTCGAGACATTGAATAAACGAGAAAGGCTGCACTTATTGAATTAAGAAGTGTAGTCAGTTTCATAGAATGAATGCATGCAGTTTCTTTCATTGAATGCATGGCCAAAACTCGATTCATTGGAAATGAATGTTTCTCAGCGAATGAATGATTGCAGTTTGGTTCATTGATTGAAAGAATGCAGTTAAATACATGCCATTAATGAGTGAAGTTTGCATAATTAAATCATTGAATTACATTCGAATCTTTGAGTCAATGATTGAAATATGAAATAATGAATGTGTGTATGCAGGTTGTTTCATTGAATTAAAGAGTTAAGCATAACACATTGAAGGGATGAGAGAAGCTCCACTCATTGAAATGACACGTGCAATTTTACTCATGGAGTGAATGTGTGCAGTTCGATTGAGACAGTGCATGAAGCTTGTGGTATTCAATGAATGAGAGTAGCTGTACTCATTGAATTGACAAGTGTAGTCTCTTTGATTGAATGAACTTGTGCAGTTTGATTCATTCAGTAAGTTTCTTTCATAGAAACAATGAATAAGGTTTGATTCATTGAATCAATGTTTGAAGTTTGATTCAATGAATCAATGAATGCAGTTGGTTTCATTGAATCAAAGCGTTAAGCTCGACGCATTGAACGAAGCTCCACTCATTGATTTAAGACGTGCAATCAGTATCATTGAATGAATGCGTGTAGTTGATTCATTGAGTGCACATGCGCAGTAGGATTCAGTATATAACTGAGTTACGTTTGTTCCATTGCAAAAAGGAATAAGGTTTGATGCATTGAATCAATGATTGTAGTTTGATTCAATGATTGAATGAATGCAGTAGAATGAAAGCGTTGAACTTGACACAGCATGAATAAGAGAAGTTCTAATAGCAGGTGTCGAGGAGTGAATGTTTTGTAGTTTGATTGAGACAATGTTTGAAGCTTGTGGCTTTGAATGAATTAGAGGAGCTGTACTCATTGAGTTGAGAAGTGCAGTCTCTTACATTGAATGAACGTGTGCAGTTTGATTCACTGAATAAGTGTGTTAAGTTTGTTTCATTGTTACGTCTGATTCCTTGGGGCAATCCTTGAAGTTTGATTCAATGAATGCAGTTTGAAATCGTTAAACTTGACATATTCAACGAATGAGAGAAGCTCTACTCATTGAATTAATACGTGCAGTCAGTTTCATTGAATGGATGCATGCAGTTTGTTTCAGTGAATGAAAGCGTTAGCCTCGAGACATTGAATAAACGAGAAAGGCTGCACTTATTGAATTAAGAAGTGCAGTCAGTTTCATAGAATGAATGCATGCAGTTTCTTTCATTGAATGCATGGCCAAAACTCGATTCATTGGAAATGAATGTTTCTCAGCGAATGAATGATTGCAGTTTGGTTCATTGATTGAAAGAATGCAGTTAAATACATGCCATTAATGAGTGAAGTTTGCATAATTAAATCATTGAATTACATTCGAATCTTTGAGTCAATGATTGAAATATGAAATAATGAATGTGTGTATGCAGGTTGTTTCATTGAATTAAAGCGTTAAGCATAACACATTGAAGGAATGAGAGAAGCTCCACTCATTGAAATGACACGTGCAATTTTACTCATGGAGTGAATGTGTGCAGTTCGATTGAGACAGTGCATGAAGCTTGTGGTATTCAATGAATGAGAGCAGCTGTACTCATTGAATTGACAAGTGTAGTCTCTTTGATTGAATGAACTTGTGCAGTTAGATTCATTCAGTAAGTTTCTTTCATAGAAACAATGAATAAGGTTTGATTCATTGAATCAATGTTTGAAGTTTGATTCAATGAATCAATGAATGCAGTTGGTTTCATTGAATCAAAGCGTTAAGCTTGACGCATTGAACGAAGCTCCACTCATTGATTTAAGACGTGCAATCAGTATCATTGAATGAATGCGTGTAGTTGATTCATTGAATGCACATGCGCAGTAGGATTCAGTATATAACTGAGTTACGTTTGTTCCATTGCAACAAGGAATAAGGTTTGATGCATTGAATCAATGATTGTAGTTTGATTCAATGATTGAATGAATGCAGTAGAATGAAAGCGTTGAACTTGACACATAGCATGAATGAGAGAAGTTCTAATAGCAGGTGCATCTTGTTTCAAGGAGTGAATGTTTTGTAGTTTGATTGAGACAATGTTTGAAGCTTGTGGCTTTGAATGAATTAGAGGAGCTGTACTCATTGAATTGACAAGTGCAGTCTCTTTCATTGAATGAACGTGTGCAGTTTGATTCACTGAATAAGTGTGTTAAGTTTGTTTCATTGAAACAATGATTCATGAAACGTTTGATTCCTTGGGGCAATCCTTGAAGTTTGATTCAATGAATGCAGTTTGAAATCGTTAAACTTGACATATTCAACGAATGAGAGAAGCTCTACTCATTGAATTAATACGTGCAGTCAGTTTCATTGAATGGATGCGTGCAGTTTGTTTCAGTGAATGAAAGCGTTAGCCTCGAGACATTGAATAAACGAGAAAGGCTGCACTTATTGAATTAAGAAGTGTAGTCAGTTTCATAGAATGAATGCATGCAGTTTCTTTCATTGAATGCATGGCCAAAACTCGATTCATTGGAAATGAATGTTTCTCAGCGAATGAATGATTGCAGTTTGGTTCATTGAGTGAAAGAATGCAGTTAAATACATTCCATTAATGAGTGAAGTTTGCATAATTAAATCATTGAATTACATTCGAATCTTTGAGTCAATGATTGAAATATGAAATAATGAATGTGTGTATGCAGGTTGTTTGATTGAATTAAAGAGTTAAGCTCGAGACATTGAATGAAAGAGAAAACCTCTACTCATTGAATCAACAGGTGCAGTTTGCTTCATGCACTAAATGTGTGTAGTTTGTTTGAACGAATCACTGCGCTAAGATTGTGGGTGTCAAGCAATGAGAGTACCTCTACCCATTCTGTTTCATTGTTTCATTGCAGTCTGATTCATACATGCAGTTTGTTTCATTGTATGAACGCGTGAAGTTTATTCCATTGAATGAATGGCAAATGCTCGATTCATTTGAAACTACTTGCAGTGTTTCTCATCGAATGAATGATTGCAGTTTGATTCATTGATTGAATGAATGCACTTTTTTCACCCCATAAATGAGTGAAGGTCGCATAATTGAATCAATAAATTACAATCGATTCTTTGAATCAAAGATTGAAATATGAAATAATGAACGAGTGAATGTAGGTTGTTTCATTGAAAAAAAGAGTTATGCTCGAGACATTGAATGAAAGAGAAAAACTACACTCGTAGAATGAACACGTGTAGTTTGCTTCTTTGTATCAATGCGTTAAGCTTGTGGCAGTAAACGAATGAGAGTACGTCTACTCATTGAATCATCATGTGCAGTCTGTTTCATTGAATGAACGAGTGTAGTAATAAAAAGTTTGTTATATTGAAACAAGGAATAAAGGTATGATTCATGGAATCAATAATGGTACTTTGATTCAATGATTCAATGAATGCAGGTTGTTTCATTGAATTAAAGCGTTCAGCATAACACATTGAAGGAATGAGAGAAGCTCCACTCATTGAAATGACACGTGCAATTTTACTCATGGAGTGAATGTGTGCAGTTCGATTGAGACAGTGCATGAAGCTTGTGGTATTCAATGAATGAGAGTAGCTGTACTCATTGAATTGACAAGTGTAGTCTCTTTGATTGAATGAACTTGTGCAGTTTGATTCATTCAGTAAGTTTCTTTCATAGAAACAATGAATAAGGTTTGATTCATTGAATCAATGTTTGAAGTTTGATTCAATGAATCAATGAATGCAGTTGGTTTCATTGAATCAAAGCGTTAAGCTCGACGCATTGAACGAAGCTCCACTCATTGATTTAAGACGTGCAATCAGTATCATTGAATGAATGCGTGTAGTTGATTCATTGAGTGCACATGCGCAGTAGGATTCAGTATATAACTGAGTTACGTTTGTTCCATTGCAAAAAGGAATAAGGTTTGATGCATTGAATCAATGATTGTAGTTTGATTCAATGATTGAATGAATGCAGTAGAATGAAAGCGTTGAACTTGACACAGCATGAATAAGAGAAGTTCTAATAGCAGGTGTCAAGGAGTGAATGTTTTGTAGTTTGATTGAGACAATGTTTGAAGCTTGTGGCTTTGAATGAATTAGAGGAGCTGTACTCATTGAGTTGAGAAGTGCAGTCTCTTTCATTGAATGAACGTGTGCAGTTTGATTCACTGAATAAGTGTGTTAAGTTTGTTTCATTGTTACGTCTGATTCCTTGGGGCAATCCTTGAAGTTTGATTCAATGAATGCAGTTTGAAATCGTTAAACTTGACATATTCAACGAATGAGAGAAGCTCTTCTCATTGAATTAATACGTGCAGTCAGTTTCATTGAATGGATGCGTGCAGTTTGTTTCAGTGAATGAAAGCGTTAGCCTCGAGACATTGAATAAACGAGAAAGGCTGCACTTATTGAATTAAGAAGTGTAGTCAGTTTCATAGAATGAATGCATGCAGTTTCTTTCATTGAATGCATGACCAAAACTCGATTCATTGGAAATGAATGTTTCTCAGCGAATGAATGATTGCAGTTTGGTTCATTGATTGAAAGAATGCAGTTAAATACATTCCATTAATGAGTGAAGTTTGCATAATTAAATCATTGAATTACATTCGAATCTTTGAGTCAATGATTGAAATATGAAATAATGAATGTGTGTATGCAGGTTGTTTGATTGAATTAAAGAGTTAAGCTCGAGACATTGAATGAAAGAGAAAACCTCTACTCATTGAATCAACAGGTGCAGTTTGCTTCATGCACTAAATGTGTGTAGTTTGTTTGAACGAATCACTGCGCTAAGATTGTGGGTGTCAAGCAATGAGAGTACCTCTACCCATTCTGTTTCATTGTTTCATTGCAGTCTGTTTCATACATGCAGTTTGTTTCATTGTATGAACGCGTGAAGTTTATTCCATTGAATGAATGGCAAATGCTCGATTCATTTGAAACTACTTGCAGTGTTTCTCATCGAATGAATGATTGCAGTTTGATTCATTGATTGAATGAATGCACTTTTTTCACCCCATTAATGAGTGAAGGTCGCATAATTGAATCAATAAATTACAATCGATTCTTTGAATCAAAGATTGAAATATGAAATAATGAACGAGTGAATGTAGGTTGTTTCATTGAAAAAAAGAGTTATGCTCGAGACATTGAATGAAAGAGAAAAACTACACTCGTAGAATGAACACGTGTAGTTTGCTTCTTTGTATCAATGCGTTAAGCTTGTGGCAGTAAACGAATGAGAGTACGTCTCCTCATTGAATTATCATGTGCAGTCTGTTTCATTGAATGAACGAGTGTAGTAATAAAAAGTTTGTTACATTGAAACAAGGAATAAAGGTATGATTCATGGAATCAATAATGGTACTTTGATTCAATGATTCAATGAATGCAGGTTGTTTCATTGAATTAAAGCGTTAAGCATAACACATTGAAGGAATGAGAGAAGCTCCACTCATTGAAATGACACGTGCAATTTTACTCATGGAGTGAATGTGTGCAGTTCGATTGAGACAGTGCATGAAGCTTGTGGTATTCAATGAATGAGAGTAGCTGTACTCATTGAATTGACAAGTGTAGTCTCTTTGATTGAATGAACTTGTGCAGTTTGATTCATTCAGTAAGTTTCTTTCATAGAAACAATGAATAAGGTTTGATTCATTGAATCAATGTTTGAAGTTTGATTCAATGAATGCAGTTGGTTTCATTGAATCAAAGCGTTAAGCTTGACGCATTGAACGAAGCTCCACTCATTGATTTAAGACGTGCAATCAGTATCATTGAATGAATGCGTGTAGTTGATTCATTGAGTGCACATGCGCAGTAGGATTCAGTATATAACTGAGTTACGTTTGTTCCATTGCAACAAGGAATAAGGTTTGATGCATTGAATCAATGATTGTAGATTGATTCAATGATTGAATGAATGCAGTAGAATGAAAGCGTTGAACTTGACACAGCATGAATAAGAGAAGTTCTAATAGCAGGTGTCAAGGAGTGAATGTTTTGTAGTTTGATTGAGACAATGTTTGAAGCTTGTGGCTTTGAATGAATTAGAGGAGCTGTACTCATTGAGTTGAGAAGTGCAGTCTCTTACATTGAATGAACGTGTGCAGCTTGATTCACTGAATAAGTGTGTTAAGTTTGTTTCATTGTTACGTCTGATTCCTTGGGGCAATCCTTGAAGTTTGATTCAATGAATGCAGTTTGAAATCGTTAAACTTGACATATTCAACGAATGAGAGAAGCTCTACTCATTGAATTAATACGTGCAGTCAGTTTCATTGAATGGATGCGTGCAGTTTGTTTCAGTGAATGAAAGCGTTAGCCTCGAGACATTGAATAAACGAGAAAGGCTGCACTTATTGAATTAAGAAGTGTAGTCAGTTTCATAGAATGAATGCATGCAGTTTCTTTCATTGAATGCATGACCAAAACTCGATTCATTGGAAATGAATGTTTCTCAGCGAATGAATGATTGCAGTTTGGTTCATTGATTGAAAGAATGCAGTTAAATACATTCCATTAATGAGTGAAGTTTGCATAATTAAATCATTGAATTACATTCGAATCTTTGAGTCAATGATTGAAATATGAAATAATGAATGTGTGTATGCAGGTTGTTTGATTGAATTAAAGAGTTAAGCTCGAGACATTGAATGAAAGAGAAAACCTCTACTCATTGAATCAACAGGTGCAGTTTGCTTCATGCACTAAATGTGTGTAGTTTGTTTGAACGAATCACTGCGCTAAGATTGTGGGTGTCAAGCAATGAGAGTACCTCTACCCATTCTGTTTCATTGTTTCATTGCAGTCTGTTTCATACATGCAGTTTGTTTCATTGTATGAACGCGTGAAGTTTATTCCATTGAATGAATGGCAAATGCTCGATTCATTTGAAACTACTTGCAGTGTTTCTCATCGAATGAATGATTGCAGTTTGATTCATTGATTGAATGAATGCACTTTTTTCACCCCATAAATGAGTTAAGGTCGCATAATTGAATCAATAAATTACAATCGATTCTTTGAATCAAAGATTGAAATATGAAATAATGAACGAGTGAATGTAGGTTGTTTCATTGAAAAAAAGAGTTATGCTCGAGACATTGAATGAAAGAGAAAAACTACACTCGTAGAATGAACACGTGTAGTTTGCTTCTTTGTATCAATGCGTTAAGCTTGTGGCAGTAAACGAATGAGAGTACGTCTACTCATTGAATTATCATGTGCAGTCTGTTTCATTGAATGAACGAGTGTAGTAATAAAAAGTTTGTTACATTGAAACAAGGAATAAAGGTATGATTCATGGAATCAATAATGGTACTTTGATTCAATGATTCAATGAATGCAGGTTGTTTCATTGAATTAAAGCGTTAAGCATAACACATTGAAGGAATGAGAGAAGCTCCACTCATTGAAATGACACGTGCAATTTTACTCATGGAGTGAATGTGTGCAGTTCGATTGAGACAGTGCATGAAGCTTGTGGTATTCAATGAATGAGAGTAGCTGTACTCATTGAATTGACAAGTGTAGTCTCTTTGATTGAATGAACTTGTGCAGTTTGATTCATTCAGTAAGTTTCTTTCATAGAAACAATGAATAAGGTTTGATTCATTGAATCAATGTTTGAAGTTTGATTCAATGAATCAATGAATGCAGCTTGTTTCATTGAATCAAAGCGTTAAGCTTGACGCATTGAACGAAGCTCCACTCATTGATTTAAGACGTGCAATCAGTATCATTGAATGAATGCGTGTAGTTGTTTCATTGAATGCACATGCGCAGTAGGATTCAGTATATAACTGAGTTACGTTTGTTCCATTGCAACAAGGAATAAGGTTTGATGCATGGAATCAATGATTGTAGTTTGATTCAATGATTGAATGAATGCAGTAGAATGAAAGCGTTGAACTTGACACATAGCATGAATAAGAGAAGTTCTAATAGCAGGTGCATCTTGTTTCAAGGAGTGAATGTTTTGTAGTTTGATTGAGACAATGTTTGAAGCTTGTGGCTTTGAATGAATTAGAGGAGCTGTACTCATTGAATTGACAAGTGCAGTCTCTTTCATTGAATGAACGTGTGCAGTTTGATTCACTGAATAAGTGTGTTAAGTTTGTTTCATTGTTACGTCTGATTCCTTGGGGCAATCCTTGAAGTTTGATTCAATGAATGCAGTTTGAAATCGTTAAACTTGACATATTCAACGAATGAGAGAAGCTCTACTCATTGAATTAATACGTGCAGTCAGTTTCATTGAATGGATGCGTGCAGTTTGTTTCAGTGAATGGAAGCGTTAGCCTCGAGACATTGAATAAACGAGAAAGGCTGCACTTATTGAATTAAGAAGTGTAGTCAGTTTCATAGAATGAATGCATGCAGTTTCTTTCATTGAATGCATGGCCAAAACTCGATTCATTGGAAATGAATGTTTCTCAGCGAATGAATGATTGCAGTTTGGTTCATTGAGTGAAAGAATGCAGTTAAATACATTCCATTAATGAGTGAAGTTTGCATAATTAAATCATTGAATTACATTCGAATCTTTGAGTCAATGATTGAAATATGAAATAATGAATGTGTGTATGCAGGTTGTTTGATTGAATTAAAGAGTTAAGCTCGAGACATTGAATGAAAGAGAAAACCTCTACTCATTGAATCAACAGGTGCAGTTTGCTTCATGCACTAAATGTGTGTAGTTTGTTTGAACGAATCACTGCGCTAAGATTGTGGGTGTCAAGCAATGAGAGTACCTCTACCCATTCTGTTTCATTGTTTCATTGCAGTCTGATTCATACATGCAGTTTGTTTCATTGTATGAACGCGTGAAGTTTATTCCATTGAATGAATGGCAAATGCTCGATTCATTTGAAACTACTTGCAGTGTTTCTCATCGAATGAATGATTGCAGTTTGATTCATTGATTGAATGAATGCACTTTTTTCACCCCATAAATGAGTGAAGGTCGCATAATTAAATCAATAAATTACAATCGATTCTTTGAATCAAAGATTGAAATATGAAATAATGAACGAGTGAATGTAGGTTGTTTCATTGAAAAAAAGAGTTATGCTCGAGACATTGAATGAAAGAGAAAAACTACACTCGTAGAATGAACACGTGTAGTTTGCTTCTTTGTATCAATGCGTTAAGCTTGTGGCAGTAAACGAATGAGAGTACGTCTACTCATTGAATCATCATGTGCAGTCTGTTTCATTGAATGAACGAGTGTAGTAATAAAAAGTTTGTTATATTGAAACAAGGAATAAAGGTATGATTCATGGAATCAATAATGGTACTTTGATTCAATGATTCAATGAATGCAGGTTGTTTCATTGAATTAAAGCGTTCAGCATAACACATTGAAGGAATGAGAGAAGCTCCACTCATTGAAATGACACGTGCAATTTTACTCATGGAGTGAATGTGTGCAGTTCGATTGAGACAGTGCATGAAGCTTGTGGTATTCAATGAATGAGAGTAGCTGTACTCATTGAATTGACAAGTGTAGTCTCTTTGATTGAATGAACTTGTGCAGTTTGATTCATTCAGTAAGTTTCTTTCATAGAAACAATGAATAAGGTTTGATTCATTGAATCAATGTTTGAAGTTTGATTCAATGAATCAATGAATGCAGTTGGTTTCATTGAATCAAAGCGTTAAGCTCGACGCATTGAACGAAGCTCCACTCATTGATTTAAGACGTGCAATCAGTATCATTGAATGAATGCGTGTAGTTGATTCATTGAGTGCACATGCGCAGTAGGATTCAGTATATAACTGAGTTACGTTTGTTCCATTGCAAAAAGGAATAAGGTTTGATGCATTGAATCAATGATTGTAGTTTGATTCAATGATTGAATGAATGCAGTAGAATGAAAGCGTTGAACTTGACACAGCATGAATAAGAGAAGTTCTAATAGCAGGTGTCAAGGAGTGAATGTTTTGTAGTTTGATTGAGACAATGTTTGAAGCTTGTGGCTTTGAATGAATTAGAGGAGCTGTACTCATTGAGTTGAGAAGTGCAGTCTCTTTCATTGAATGAACGTGTGCAGTTTGATTCACTGAATAAGTGTGTTAAGTTTGTTTCATTGTTACGTCTGATTCCTTGGGGCAATCCTTGAAGTTTGATTCAATGAATGCAGTTTGAAATCGTTAAACTTGACATATTCAACGAATGAGAGAAGCTCTACTCATTGAATTAATACGTGCAGTCAGTTTCATTGAATGGATGCGTGCAGTTTGTTTCAGTGAATGAAAGCGTTAGCCTCGAGACATTGAATAAACGAGAAAGGCTGCACTTATTGAATTAAGAAGTGTAGTCAGTTTCATAGAATGAATGCATGCAGTTTCTTTCATTGAATGCATGACCAAAACTCGATTCATTGGAAATGAATGTTTCTCAGCGAATGAATGATTGCAGTTTGGTTCATTGATTGAAAGAATGCAGTTAAATACATTCCATTAATGAGTGAAGTTTGCATAATTAAATCATTGAATTACATTCGAATCTTTGAGTCAATGATTGAAATATGAAATAATGAATGTGTGTATGCAGGTTGTTTGATTGAATTAAAGAGTTAAGCTCGAGACATTGAATGAAAGAGAAAACCTCTACTCATTGAATCAACAGGTGCAGTTTGCTTCATGCACTAAATGTGTGTAGTTTGTTTGAACGAATCACTGCGCTAAGATTGTGGGTGTCAAGCAATGAGAGTACCTCTACCCATTCTGTTTCATTGTTTCATTGCAGTCTGTTTCATACATGCAGTTTGTTTCATTGTATGAACGCGTGAAGTTTATTCCATTGAATGAATGGCAAATGCTCGATTCATTTGAAACTACTTGCAGTGTTTCTCATCGAATGAATGATTGCAGTTTGATTCATTGATTGAATGAATGCACTTTTTTCACCCCATTAATGAGTGAAGGTCGCATAATTGAATCAATAAATTACAATCGATTCTTTGAATCAAAGATTGAAATATGAAATAATGAACGAGTGAATGTAGGTTGTTTCATTGAAAAAAAGAGTTATGCTCGAGACATTGAATGAAAGAGAAAAACTACACTCGTAGAATGAACACGTGTAGTTTGCTTCTTTGTATCAATGCGTTAAGCTTGTGGCAGTAAACGAATGAGAGTACGTCTACTCATTGAATTATCATGTGCAGTCTGTTTCATTGAATGAACGAGTGTAGTAATAAAAAGTTTGTTACATTGAAACAAGGAATAAAGGTATGATTCATGGAATCAATAATGGTACTTTGATTCAATGATTCAATGAATGCAGGTTGTTTCATTGAATTAAAGCGTTAAGCATAACACATTGAAGGAATGAGAGAAGCTCCACTCATTGAAATGACACGTGCAATTTTACTCATGGAGTGAATGTGTGCAGTTCGATTGAGACAGTGCATGAAGCTTGTGGTATTCAATGAATGAGAGTAGCTGTACTCATTGAATTGACAAGTGTAGTCTCTTTGATTGAATGAACTTGTGCAGTTTGATTCATTCAGTAAGTTTCTTTCATAGAAACAATGAATAAGGTTTGATTCATTGAATCAATTTTTGAAGTTTGATTCAATGAATCAATGAATGCAGTTGTTTCATTGAATCAAAGCGTTAAGCTTGACGCATTGAACGAAGCTCCACTCATTGATTTAAGACGTGCAATCAGTATCATTGAATGAATGCGTGTAGTTGTTTCATTGAATGCACATGCGCAGTAGGATTCAGTATATAACTGAGTTACGTTTGTTCCATTGCAACAAGGAATAAGGTTTGATGCATGGAATCAATGATTGTAGTTTGATTCAATGATTGAATGAATGCAGTAGAATGAAAGCGTTGAACTTGACACATAGCATGAATAAGAGAAGTTCTAATAGCAGGTGCATCTTGTTTCAAGGAGTGAATGTTTTGTAGTTTGATTGAGACAATGTTTGAAGCTTGTGGCTTTGAATGAATTAGAGGAGCTGTACTCATTGAATTGACAAGTGCAGTCTCTTTCATTGAATGAACGTGTGCAGTTTGATTCACTGAATAAGTGTGTTAAGTTTGTTTCATTGAAACAATGATTCATGAAACGTTTGATTCCTTGGGGCAATCCTTGAAGTTTGATTCAATGAATGCAGTTTGAAATCGTTAAACTTGACATATTCAACGAATGAGAGAAGCTCTACTCATTGAATTAATACGTGCAGTCAGTTTCATTGAATGGATGCGTGCAGTTTGTTTCAGTGAATGGAAGCGTTAGCCTCGAGACATTGAATAAACGAGAAAGGCTGCACTTATTGAATTAAGAAGTGTAGTCAGTTTCATAGAATGAATGCATGCAGTTTCTTTCATTGAATGCATGACCAAAACTCGATTCATTGGAAATGAATGTTTCTCAGCGAATGAATGATTGCAGTTTGGTTCATTGATTGAAAGAATGCAGTTAAATACATTCCATTAATGAGTGAAGTTTGCATAATTAAATCATTGAATTACATTCGAATCTTTGAGTCAATGATTGAAATATGAAATAATGAATGTGTGTATGCAGGTTGTTTGATTGAATTAAAGAGTTAAGCTCGAGACATTGAATGAAAGAGAAAACCTCTACTCATTGAATCAACAGGTGCAGTTTGCTTCATGCACTAAATGTGTGTAGTTTGTTTGAACGAATCACTGCGCTAAGATTGTGGGTGTCAAGCAATGAGAGTACCTCTACCCATTCTGTTTCATTGTTTCATTGCAGTCTGTTTCATACATGCAGTTTGTTTCATTGTATGAACGCGTGAAGTTTATTCCATTGAATGAATGGCAAATGCTCGATTCATTTGAAACTACTTGCAGTGTTTCTCATCGAATGAATGATTGCAGTTTGATTCATTGATTGAATGAATGCACTTTTTTCACCCCATAAATGAGTTAAGGTCGCATAATTGAATCAATAAATTACAATCGATTCTTTGAATCAAAGATTGAAATATGAAATAATGAACGAGTGAATGTAGGTTGTTTCATTGAAAAAAAGAGTTATGCTCGAGACATTGAATGAAAGAGAAAAACTACACTCGTAGAATGAACACGTGTAGTTTGCTTCTTTGTATCAATGCGTTAAGCTTGTGGCAGTAAACGAATGAGAGTACGTCTACTCATTGAATTATCATGTGCAGTCTGTTTCATTGAATGAACGAGTGTAGTAATAAAAAGTTTGTTACATTGAAACAAGGAATAAAGGTATGATTCATGGAATCAATAATGGTACTTTGATTCAATGATTCAATGAATGCAGGTTGTTTCATTGAATTAAAGCGTTAAGCATAACACATTGAAGGAATGAGAGAAGCTCCACTCATTGAAATGACACGTGCAATTTTACTCATGGAGTGAATGTGTGCAGTTCGATTGAGACAGTGCATGAAGCTTGTGGTATTCAATGAATGAGAGTAGCTGTACTCATTGAATTGACAAGTGTAGTCTCTTTGATTGAATGAACTTGTGCAGTTAGATTCATTCAGTAAGTTTCTTTCATAGAAACAATGAATAAGGTTTGATTCATTGAATCAATTTTTGAAGTTTGATTCAATGAATCAATGAATGCAGTTGTTTCATTGAATCAAAGCGTTAAGCTTGACGCATTGAACGAAGCTCCACTCATTGATTTAAGACGTGCAATCAGTATCATTGAATGAATGCGTGTAGTTGTTTCATTGAATGCACATGCGCAGTAGGATTCAGTATATAACTGAGTTACGTTTGTTCCATTGCAACAAGGAATAAGGTTTGATGCATGGAATCAATGATTGTAGTTTGATTCAATGATTGAATGAATGCAGTAGAATGAAAGCGTTGAACTAGACACATAGCATGAATAAGAGAAGTTCTAATAGCAGGTGCATCTTGTTTCAAGGAGTGAATGTTTTGTAGTTTGATTGAGACAATGTTTGAAGCTTGTGGCTTTGAATGAATTAGAGGAGCTGTACTCATTGAATTGACAAGTGCAGTCTCTTTCATTGAATGAACGTGTGCAGTTTGATTCACTGAATAAGTGTGTTAAGTTTGTTTCATTGAAACAATGATTCATGAAACGTTTGATTCCTTGGGGCAATCCTTGAAGTTTGATTCAATGAA
This sequence comes from Hemiscyllium ocellatum, assembly GCF_020745735.1. Taxonomy (NCBI): domain Eukaryota; kingdom Metazoa; phylum Chordata; class Chondrichthyes; order Orectolobiformes; family Hemiscylliidae; genus Hemiscyllium; species Hemiscyllium ocellatum. The sequence goes on along the minus strand of NW_026867709.1, from coordinate 8,414 downwards.
TGCAGTTTGAAATCGTTAAACTTGACATATTCAACGAATGAGAGAAGCTCTACTCATTGAATTAATACGTGCAGTCAGTTTCATTGAATGGATGCGTGCAGTTTGTTTCAGTGAATGGAAGCGTTAGCCTCGAGACATTGAATAAACGAGAAAGGCTGCACTTATTGAATTAAGAAGTGTAGTCAGTTTCATAGAATGAATGCATGCAGTTTCTTTCATTGAATGCATGGCCAAAACTCGATTCATTGGAAATGAATGTTTCTCAGCGAATGAATGATTGCAGTTTGGTTCATTGAGTGAAAGAATGCAGTTAAATACATTCCATTAATGAGTGAAGTTTGCATAATTAAATCATTGAATTACATTCGAATCTTTGAGTCAATGATTGAAATATGAAATAATGAATGTGTGTATGCAGGTTGTTTGATTGAATTGAAGAGTTAAGCTCGAGACATTGAATGAAAGAGAAAACCTCTACTCATTGAATCAACAGGTGCAGTTTGCTTCATGCACTAAATGTGTGTAGTTTGTTTGAACGAATCACTGCGCTAAGATTGTGGGTGTCAAGCAATGAGAGTACCTCTACCCATTCTGTTTCATTGTTTCATTGCAGTCTGATTCATACATGCAGTTTGTTTCATTGTATGAACGCGTGAAGTTTATTCCATTGAATGAATGGCAAATGCTCGATTCATTTGAAACTACTTGCAGTGTTTCTCATCGAATGAATGATTGCAGTTTGATTCATTGATTGAATGAATGCACTTTTTTCACCCCATAAATGAGTGAAGGTCGCATAATTAAATCAATAAATTACAATCGATTCTTTGAATCAAAGATTGAAAAATGAAATAATGAACGAGTGAATGTAGGTTGTTTCATTGAAAAAAAGAGTTATGCTCGAGACATTGAATGAAAGAGAAAAACTACACTCGTAGAATGAACACGTGTAGTTTGCTTCTTTGTATCAATGCGTTAAGCTTGTGGCAGTAAACGAATGAGAGTACGTCTACTCATTGAATCATCATGTGCAGTCTGTTTCATTGAATGAACGAGTGTAGTAATAAAAAGTTTGTTATATTGAAACAAGGAATAAAGGTATGATTCATGGAATCAATAATGGTACTTTGATTCAATGATTCAATGAATGCAGGTTGTTTCATTGAATTAAAGCGTTCAGCATAACACATTGAAGGAATGAGAGAAGCTCCACTCATTGAAATGACACGTGCAATTTTACTCATGGAGTGAATGTGTGCAGTTCGATTGAGACAGTGCATGAAGCTTGTGGTATTCAATGAATGAGAGTAGCTGTACTCATTGAATTGACAAGTGTAGTCTCTTTGATTGAATGAACTTGTGCAGTTTGATTCATTCAGTAAGTTTCTTTCATAGAAACAATGAATAAGGGTTGATTCATTGAATCAATGTTTGAAGTTTGATTCAATGAATCAATGAATGCAGTTGGTTTCATTGAATCAAAGCGTTAAGCTCGACGCATTGAACGAAGCTCCACTCATTGATTTAAGACGTGCAATCAGTATCATTGAATGAATGCGTGTAGTTGATTCATTGAGTGCACATGCGCAGTAGGATTCAGTATATAACTGAGTTACGTTTGTTCCATTGCAAAAAGGAATAAGGTTTGATGCATTGAATCAATGATTGTAGTTTGATTCAATGATTGAATGAATGCAGTAGAATGAAAGCGTTGAACTTGACACAGCATGAATAAGAGAAGTTCTAATAGCAGGTGTCAAGGAGTGAATGTTTTGTAGTTTGATTGAGACAATGTTTGAAGCTTGTGGCTTTGAATGAATTAGAGGAGCTGTACTCATTGAGTTGAGAAGTGCAGTCTCTTACATTGAATGAACGTGTGCAGTTTGATTCACTGAATAAGTGTGTTAAGTTTGTTTCATTGTTACGTCTGATTCCTTGGGGCAATCCTTGAAGTTTGATTCAATGAATGCAGTTTGAAATCGTTAAACTTGACATATTCAACGAATGAGAGAAGCTCTACTCATTGAATTAATACGTGCAGTCAGTTTCATTGAATGGATGCGTGCAGTTTGTTTCAGTGAATGAAAGCGTTAGCCTCGAGACATTGAATAAACGAGAAAGGCTGCACTTATTGAATTAAGAAGTGTAGTCAGTTTCATAGAATGAATGCATGCAGTTTCTTTCATTGAATGCATGACCAAAACTCGATTCATTGGAAATGAATGTTTCTCAGCGAATGAATGATTGCAGTTTGGTTCATTGATTGAAAGAATGCAGTTAAATACATTCCATTAATGAGTGAAGTTTGCATAATTAAATCATTGAATTACATTCGAATCTTTGAGTCAATGATTGAAATATGAAATAATGAATGTGTGTATGCAGGTTGTTTGATTGAATTAAAGAGTTAAGCTCGAGACATTGAATGAAAGAGAAAACCTCTACTCATTGAATCAACAGGTGCAGTTTGCTTCATGCACTAAATGTGTGTAGTTTGTTTGAACGAATCACTGCGCTAAGATTGTGGGTGTCAAGCAATGAGAGTACCTCTACCCATTCTGTTTCATTGTTTCATTGCAGTCTGTTTCATACATGCAGTTTGTTTCATTGTATGAACGCGTGAAGTTTATTCCATTGAATGAATGGCAAATGCTCGATTCATTTGAAACTACTTGCAGTGTTTCTCATCGAATGAATGATTGCAGTTTGATTCATTGATTGAATGAATGCACTTTTTTCACCCCATTAATGAGTGAAGGTCGCATAATTGAATCAATAAATTACAATCGATTCTTTGAATCAAAGATTGAAATATGAAATAATGAACGAGTGAATGTAGGTTGTTTCATTGAAAAAAAGAGTTATGCTCGAGACATTGAATGAAAGAGAAAAACTACACTCGTAGAATGAACACGTGTAGTTTGCTTCTTTGTATCAATGCGTTAAGCTTGTGGCAGTAAACGAATGAGAGTACGTCTACTCATTGAATTATCATGTGCAGTCTGTTTCATTGAATGAACGAGTGTAGTAATAAAAAGTTTGTTACATTGAAACAAGGAATAAAGGTATGATTCATGGAATCAATAATGGTACTTTGATTCAATGATTCAATGAATGCAGGTTGTTTCATTGAATTAAAGCGTTAAGCATAACACATTGAAGGAATGAGAGAAGCTCCACTCATTGAAATGACACGTGCAATTTTACTCATGGAGTGAATGTGTGCAGTTCGATTGAGACAGTGCATGAAGCTTGTGGTATTCAATGAATGAGAGTAGCTGTACTCATTGAATTGACAAGTGTAGTCTCTTTGATTGAATGAACTTGTGCAGTTTGATTCATTCAGTAAGTTTCTTTCATAGAAACAATGAATAAGGTTTGATTCATTGAATCAATGTTTGAAGTTTGATTCAATGAATGCAGTTGGTTTCATTGAATCAAAGCGTTAAGCTTGACGCATTGAACGAAGCTCCACTCATTGATTTAAGACGTGCAATCAGTATCATTGAATGAATGCGTGTAGTTGATTCATTGAGTGCACATGCGCAGTAGGATTCAGTATATAACTGAGTTACGTTTGTTCCATTGCAACAAGGAATAAGGTTTGATGCATTGAATCAATGATTGTAGATTGATTCAATGATTGAATGAATGCAGTAGAATGAAAGCGTTGAACTTGACACAGCATGAATAAGAGAAGTTCTAATAGCAGGTGTCAAGGAGTGAATGTTTTGTAGTTTGATTGAGACAATGTTTGAAGCTTGTGGCTTTGAATGAATTAGAGGAGCTGTACTCATTGAGTTGAGAAGTGCAGTCTCTTACATTGAATGAACGTGTGCAGCTTGATTCACTGAATAAGTGTGTTAAGTTTGTTTCATTGTTACGTCTGATTCCTTGGGGCAATCCTTGAAGTTTGATTCAATGAATGCAGTTTGAAATCGTTAAACTTGACATATTCAACGAATGAGAGAAGCTCTACTCATTGAATTAATACGTGCAGTCAGTTTCATTGAATGGATGCGTGCAGTTTGTTTCAGTGAATGAAAGCGTTAGCCTCGAGACATTGAATAAACGAGAAAGGCTGCACTTATTGAATTAAGAAGTGTAGTCAGTTTCATAGAATGAATGCATGCAGTTTCTTTCATTGAATGCATGACCAAAACTCGATTCATTGGAAATGAATGTTTCTCAGCGAATGAATGATTGCAGTTTGGTTCATTGATTGAAAGAATGCAGTTAAATACATTCCATTAATGAGTGAAGTTTGCATAATTAAATCATTGAATTACATTCGAATCTTTGAGTCAATGATTGAAATATGAAATAATGAATGTGTGTATGCAGGTTGTTTGATTGAATTAAAGAGTTAAGCTCGAGACATTGAATGAAAGAGAAAACCTCTACTCATTGAATCAACAGGTGCAGTTTGCTTCATGCACTAAATGTGTGTAGTTTGTTTGAACGAATCACTGCGCTAAGATTGTGGGTGTCAAGCAATGAGAGTACCTCTACCCATTCTGTTTCATTGTTTCATTGCAGTCTGTTTCATACATGCAGTTTGTTTCATTGTATGAACGCGTGAAGTTTATTCCATTGAATGAATGGCAAATGCTCGATTCATTTGAAACTACTTGCAGTGTTTCTCATCGAATGAATGATTGCAGTTTGATTCATTGATTGAATGAATGCACTTTTTTCACCCCATAAATGAGTGAAGGTCGCATAATTAAATCAATAAATTACAATCGATTCTTTGAATCAAAGATTGAAATATGAAATAATGAACGAGTGAATGTAGGTTGTTTCATTGAAAAAAAGAGTTATGCTCGAGACATTGAATGAAAGAGAAAAACTACACTCGTAGAATGAACACGTGTAGTTTGCTTCTTTGTATCAATGCGTTAAGCTTGTGGCAGTAAACGAATGAGAGTACGTCTACTCATTGAATTATCATGTGCAGTCTGTTTCATTGAATGAACGAGTGTAGTAATAAAAAGTTTGTTACATTGAAACAAGGAATAAAGGTATGATTCATGGAATCAATAATGGTACTTTGATTCAATGATTCAATGAATGCAGGTTGTTTCATTGAATTAAAGCGTTAAGCATAACACATTGAAGGAATGAGAGAAGCTCCACTCATTGAAATGACACGTGCAATTTTACTCATGGAGTGAATGTGTGCAGTTCGATTGAGACAGTGCATGAAGCTTGTGGTATTCAATGAATGAGAGTAGCTGTACTCATTGAATTGACAAGTGTAGTCTCTTTGATTGAATGAACTTGTGCAGTTTGATTCATTCAGTAAGTTTCTTTCATAGAAACAATGAATAAGGTTTGATTCATTGAATCAATGTTTGAAGTTTGATTCAATGAATGCAGTTGGTTTCATTGAATCAAAGCGTTAAGCTTGACGCATTGAACGAAGCTCCACTCATTGATTTAAGACGTGCAATCAGTATCATTGAATGAATGCGTGTAGTTGTTTCATTGAGTGCACATGCGCAGTAGGATTCAGTATATAACTGAGTTACGTTTGTTCCATTGCAACAAGGAATAAGGTTTGATGCATTGAATCAATGATTGTAGTTTGATTCAATGATTGAATGAATGCAGTAGAATGAAAGCGTTGAACTTGACACAGCATGAATAAGAGAAGTTCTAATAGCAGGTGTCAAGGAGTGAATGTTTTGTAGTTTGATTGAGACAATGTTTGAAGCTTGTGGCTTTGAATGAATTAGAGGAGCTGTACTCATTGAGTTGAGAAGTGCAGTCTCTTTCATTGAATGAACGTGTGCAGTTTGATTCACTGAATAAGTGTGTTAAGTTTGTTTCATTGTTACGTCTGATTCCTTGGGGCAATCCTTGAAGTTTGATTCAATGAATGCAGTTTGAAATCGTTAAACTTGACATATTCAACGAATGAGAGAAGCTCTACTCATTGAATTAATTCGTGCAGTCAGTTTCATTGAATGGATGCGTGCAGTTTGTTTCAGTGAATGAAAGCGTTAGCCTCGAGACATTGAATAAACGAGAAAGGCTGCACTTATTGAATTAAGAAGTGTAGTCAGTTTCATAGAATGAATGCATGCAGTTTCTTTCATTGAATGCATGGCCAAAACTCGATTCATTGGAAATGAATGTTTCTCAGCGAATGAATGATTGCAGTTTGGTTCATTGAGTGAAAGAATGCAGTTAAATACATTCCATTAATGAGTGAAGTTTGCATAATTAAATCATTGAATTACATTCGAATCTTTGAGTCAATGATTGAAATATGAAATAATGAATGTGTGTATGCAGGTTGTTTGATTGAATTAAAGAGTTAAGCTCGAGACATTGAATGAAAGAGAAAATCTCTACTCATTGAATCAACAGGTGCAGTTTGCTTCATGCACTAAATGTGTGTAGTTTGTTTGAACGAATCACTGCGCTAAGATTGTGGGTGTCAAGCAATGAGAGTACCTCTACCCATTCTGTTTCATTCTTTCATTGCAGTCTGTTTCATACATGAAGTTTGTTTCATTGTATGAACGCGTGAAGTTTATTCCATTGAATGAATGGCAAATGCTCGATTCATTTGAAACTACTTGCAGTGTTTCTCATCGAATGAATGATTGCAGTTTGATTCATTGATTGAATGAATGCACTTTTTTCACCCCATAAATGAGTGAAGGTCGCATAATTAAATCAATAAATTACAATCGATTCTTTGAATCAAAGATTGAAATATGAAATAATGAACGAGTGAATGTAGGTTGTTTCATTGAAAAAAAGAGTTATGCTCGAGACATTGAATGAAGGAGAAAAACTACACTCGTAGAATGAACACGTGTAGTTTGCTTCTTTGTATCAATGCGTTAAGCTTGTGGCAGTAAACGAATGAGAGTACGTCTACTCATTGAATTATCATGTGCAGTCTGTTTCATTGAATGAACGAGTGTAGTAATAAAAAGTTTGTTACATTGAAACAAGGAATAAAGGTATGATTCATGGAATCAATAATGGTACTTTGATTCAATGATTCAATGAATGCAGGTTGTTTCATTGAATTAAAGCGTTCAGCATAACACATTGAAGGAATGAGAGAAGCTCCACTCATTGAAATGACACGTGCAATTTTACTCATGGAGTGAATGTGTGCAGTTCGATTGAGACAGTGCATGAAGCTTGTGGTATTCAATGAATGAGAGTAGCTGTACTCATTGAATTGACAAGTGTAGTCTCTTTGATTGAATGAACTTGTGCAGTTTGATTCATTCAGTAAGTTTCTTTCATAGAAACAATGAATAAGGTTTGATTCATTGAATCAATGTTTGAAGTTTGATTCAATGAATCAATGAATGCAGCTTGTTTCATTGAATCAAAGCGTTAAGCTTGACGCATTGAACGAAGCTCCACTCATTGATTTAAGACGTGCAATCAGTATCATTGAATGAATGCGTGTAGTTGTTTCATTGAATGCACATGCGCAGTAGGATTCAGTATATAACTGAGTTACGTTTGTTCCATTGCAACAAGGAATAAGGTTTGATGCATTGAATCAATGATTGTAGTTTGATTCAATGATTGAATGAATGCAGTAGAATGAAAGCGTTGAACTTGACACATAGCATGAATAAGAGAAGTTCTAATAGCAGGTGCATCTTGTTTCAAGGAGTGAATGTTTTGTAGTTTGATTGAGACAATGTTTGAAGCTTGTGGCTTTGAATGAATTAGAGGAGCTGTACTCATTGAATTGACAAGTGCAGTCTCTTTCATTGAATGAACGTGTGCAGTTTGATTCACTGAATAAGTGTGTTAAGTTTGTTTCATTGAAACAATGATTCATGAAACGTTTGATTCCTTGGGGCAATCCTTGAAGTTTGATTCAATGAATGCAGTTTGAAATCGTTAAACTTGACATATTCAACGAATGAGAGAAGCTCTACTCATTGAATTAATACGTGCAGTCAGTTTCATTGAATGGTTGCATGCAGTTTGTTTCAGTGAATGAAAGCGTTAGCCTCGAGACATTGAATAAACGAGAAAGGCTGCACTTATTGAATTAAGAAGTGTAGTCAGTTTCATAGAATGAATGCATGCAGTTTCTTTCATTGAATGCATGGCCAAAACTCGATTCATTGGAAATGAATGTTTCTCAGCGAATGAATGATTGCAGTTTGGTTCATTGATTGAAAGAATGCAGTTAAATACATTCCATTAATGAGTGAAGTTTGCATAATTAAATCATTGAATTACATTCGAATCTTTGAGTCAATGATTGAAATATGAAATAATGAATGTGTGTATGCAGGTTGTTTCATTGAATTAAAGAGTTAAGCTCGAGACATTGAATGAAGAGAGAAGCTCTACTCATTGAATCACACGTGCAGTTTGCTCATGCACTGAATGTGTGCAGTTCGATTGAGACA